>NC_080784.1:40998970-41298970 GCF_028018385.1 Neofelis nebulosa
ACATATATATATGTAATGGAATGCAATACTATTTAGCCATAAAAAAGAATGGAATTTTGCCATTTGTGACAACATGAATGGTCCTTGAGAGCATTATGCTAAGTGAAATAAGTCAGAGAAAGGTAAATACCATACGATCTTACTTAGATGTAGAATCTAAAACCAAAGCAGACAAACAAACAAAAACCCTAAAACCAAAAAACCAAGCTCATAGATACAGAGAACAGACTGGTGGATGCTGGCAGGGCTGGGGGGGGGGGAGGGTGTACAAAATGGGAAGAAGGTCAAAAGGTGCAAAATTTCCACTGTAAAATAAAGAAGTCATGGGGATGTAATGTACAGCATGGTGACTATAGTTAATACTGTTTTGCATATTTGAAAGTTGCCAAGATAGTAATCTTAAGTCTTCACCACAAGAAAAAAGGTTTTTGTAACAGTGAATGATAACTATATACAGATAGAGGTTAACTAGACTTATTGTGGTGGTCATTTCATAATATATACAAATGTCTATCACTATGTTGCAACACCTAAAACCAACATAATATGTTTTTTAAAAATTTGTTTGATGTTTATTTATTTTTATTTATTTTTTTTTTTATTTTTAAAAAAAAAATTTTTTTTCAACGTTTTTTATTTATTTTTGGGACAGAGAGAGACAAAGCATGAACGGGGGAGGGGCAGAGAGAGAGGGAGACACAGAATCGGAAACAGGCTCCAGGCTCCGAGCCATCAGCCCAGAGCCTGACGCGGGGCTCGAACTCACGGACCGCGAGATCGTGACCTGGCTGAAGTCGGAGGCTTAACCGACTGTGCCACCCAGGCGCCCCGATGTTTATTTATTTTTGAGAGAGACAGAGACAGAATGCGAGTGGGTTAGGGGAAGAGATAGAGGGAGACACAGAATCCGAAGCAGGCTCCAGGCTCTGAGCTGTCAGCACAGAGCCCAACGCGGGGCTTGAACTCACAAGCTGTGAGATCACAAACTGAGCTGAAGTTGGACGCTCAACTGGCTGAGCCACCCAGGCGCCCCTAACATAATGTTATATGTTAATTATGCCTGAAAAAAAAAGAATTGGGCTTCCCTATTTCAATAGGAATTGTGGGATTCCTGCATAGTAAATGTCAGGTGGTAACACTTGACCTTCAGAGACAAAGTGAAGACAATGATCATAATAAGCCTCAAAAACAGAAAGGCAATAAGAGCATTTTGGCCCTCAGGGGTCTATGGCAGTAGTTAACTGACCATAAAGTTGCCAAGAATAAGGTAGATGGGCAGCCTACCGATTCATAAAATCAGAGGAAATCTAAGCCAAGTGAGCAGATATCTGACTTTAGTGACTGTAGGGGAAAGTACACAATTCCCAGATCCTGGTCAGTTCCCAGATCCAGGGTTCCGTGACTGAGGTAGAGGCCACATCCCTTTGTAAAAGGACTTTATGGGATGCCTGAGGGCCCACAGCACCACATTACCTACCAGTCAGGTAGGTTGCAGTGTGTCCAACAAAGATCACAGGAATTAATCCTGTAATTATTTCCCCACAGACATGCTTAGCAACTAACAGAAAGAATCTTCTAATTGGTTTTCTAGCAGAGTAGGAGCCATTGTGTAGGAAGGGTAGAGTGAAAGTCTCTGTTACTCGAAAGGTGGCATGGTAGGGAATTCCCATTACATCCCATTTAACTCACCTAGTGGTTCATCCTTAAAGAAGCAAGATAAGTCTTGGAGAACGACTAGTTGTGATGAACTTAATCAGGTATTGGTGTTAACCGCAGCTGCTATTTCAGACATGTATCTTTACTTTGTAATAAAGCAAATTAGCATAATTCCTGAACTTGGTAAGCAGCTATTCCTCTAGGCAATATCAGTTGAGGGGGGCCCAATGCAGCAGAGATTCTAATAGAATCCTATGCCTATGATATAGGGATATTGTGTGGAGCATCTGACAAGGGCTAACAAGAGGAACCACAGTGCAAGCCCAAAGCAAGACCATTTGCAAAGAAGCTCCTAGATTGTTACTGGAGCCTGGTGGACATTGACCCCTGACCTATAGGATATCAACTGACCTGTGATCTGAGGTGCATATCGTGAACTTGGTATTATCTAAAACATCATTTATGATCCCATGATTAAGTTGAGAGTGTGTACAATCATTTTACTATTTAGTGGAAATATAATAGATAAAAGAGGCCTGAGCAGGTCTGAAAACCACAAGAAATTTTCATGAGCATGACTCAGAGTCCTGTGTAGATATGTCTACTGCCTTACTACCTTTCCCTGAGCTCACATCAGTGGCCTCATGAGAGAGAGTACCTAGTGTAAAAAGGGTGTGCAAGGCATCTGGAAGTAGGTGACCACCAAATGACAGTCAGACGCAGGGTTAGCCCTAAAACACGGTAAAGGGAAATATCTCCAGCAGATAGAAAATGGTCCACTCTGGAAAGACAGCCTGAGGTATGAATCTCTACTGACATGAGAAGTCACTGATAGACTGACAGATCAAGAACTTGGAAAGAGCAAAATTGTAAGATAGGTGACAAAGAGGTCTGGGAGAGAAGTATGTGGACTCTCAGAATGGGTGCAAAATGTAAAGGCAGCTGGGTTTTACATAAATGCTCCCCAGAGGACATCCACAGCAAAGAAGACTCTCCCTAATTAGGTGGAAACAAGATGACTCATCCTGTGGATGTCAGTCAACCGCTCTCCCCAGTTACCCAGTGTTTGCTCAGTGGATCCACGGACAAAGTGGCCATGGCAGCAGGGATGCTATGTGTGAGCTCAACATGAACTTACTCTCACCAAGGATGACATGAATAAAGCTACTACTGGGTGACCAAATGGCCAAGGACAGAAGCCAAAACAAGACCTCCAATATGGCACCATTTCCTCAGGGGGCCCAGCCAGCTACCTAGTGGAAAGTTGATTACTTGACATTGGACCTGTTCTTCATGGAGAAGGGAGTGATTTGTCTTCATGGGAATTCACACTGTTAGAATTTGCCCCCATAACATACTTCCTGTTCCACCATTCATGCACTAATAGAACACCTTATTCACCATTGTATCCCATACAATATCATTTCAGAACCAATAACTCATTTTATGACAAAAAAAAAATATGGCAGAGGGAACAGGCTCAATACATTCACTGGTCTTACTGGTCTTACTCTGTTTCTATCATCCAGAAGTAGGTGGCCTGATAGAATGGTGGAATATGGCCTACTGGAGGCTTAATTAGGGTGCCAGCTAAATTCTGCAAAGTTGGGAAGTGTTCTATCGATGCAGGGAATGCTTTATTTTTTTTTTTAATTTAAAATTTAAAAAAAAAAATTTTTTTTTCAACGTTTTTTTTATTTATTTTTGGGACAGAGAGAGACAGAGCATGAACGGGGGAGGGGCAGAGAGAGAGGGAGACACAGAATCGGAAACAGGCTCCAGGCTCCGAGTCATCAGCCCAGAGCCTGATGTGGGGCTCGAACTCACGGACCACGAGATCGTGACCTGGCTGAAGTCAGACGCTTAACCGACTGTGCCACCCAGGCGCCCCGATGCAGGGAATGCTTTAAATCAAGCAAGGGCAGGAGGATAGAGTGACCCCCTCAAAATACACCTAATAATCCACTAATGGAATTTTTCCTAACTGTCCCCCTCAATCTTGTTCTCAATCTGAGAATTTGGAAGTCCTAATTCTGAAGAAAGGAGGGTAACCACCAGGGAACGTAGTCAGGGTTCCATTGAATTGGAAGCAAGACTTCCCCCTGACCATTTGGTGCTCCTTGTACCACTGAACCAACAGGCAGAAAAGAAAAGGGTTACTTTATTACTCAGATGATTGGTCCTAATTCCCAAAGGAAAATGGTTGCCACTACACAAACAATGTAAAAGGACTACGTCTAGAATCCAGAGGATTCATCAGGTACCTCATAGTATTCCCGTGTCCAGTAATAATTATTGTCTGAGGCTGGGTTACCTAGAAATGCCTGAGACAGAGATTTGGGAACACATAACTTACTGAGGGAGTGCCCTTCTAGAGAAGCCTATAAAGGAGGGAAGCAGGATAGAGAAGGATAAAGATCTGAATGTGGATGTGGTCTCAGACAAACTTGCTCTGAACATTAACTATTCCACAGATTTCTTCCCTTTGAGGCAAGGGCACTACCTTGTATTACCTGTATTACTTGTACCATGTATTACTCCTTTGGGAATGGCCAACTTTTGAAGGAAGCTGAAGGCAATTCTCTAGAGAAGGGAGCAGCTGAGCAGTTAGTGGCCAATATAGCAGTAGGGGATGGGTGTGCTGCCTGGTAAAGGGGAACTGTGCAGAATAGGGAGCTGTAGCAATGCCTCCAAAACATGTCCTCCTCTGGAAGAAACCAGTAGAAATATATTGATACTGTAGATGTGAGAATAACTGATAAGGCAGATTCTCTGAGGAAGCCAGGGCTTCAGAGGATTCAGAGAACAAGTGAAGATTTTGGCCTTGAACAAAAAGGACCCTCTATCTTCTGAAACCAGAGGGAACGAAATCTATGTAAAAAGAAAGGTTTTATGCAAATTTATAAGTGAAGCATAAAAAAATTCAAAATTCACCTAAATTTTATTGAAAGCTTACTATTAATACATATCTGAGGGGCTGAGACAGTAATAGCATAAAAGATAGGTCCCTGATCTAATGGAGCTTAATGTCTCATAAACCATCAATTATAAAACAGTATAAGGACAATGGAACCAAGGAACAAGGAAGGAAGGTCAAGGAAGGTTTCCCTGGGGAAGTGCTATCTGAGACACAAAGGATTAGTCCTCAGAGGCTAGCAGTGGAGAGTGTTCTAAGCAGAGCAGAAATGATAGCCCATGTGAATGCCTTAAGGTGATAGAGAACACACCACAAGGAAGAACTGAAAGAAGTTCTGGGTTGGGGGTGGTAGCAAAAGATAAGGCAGAGCCTTGGCTATCAGCCAGATATCAGTACACTTGGAAATCACCAAAGTGGTTTAAGAATATGTACACCAACAGATGTTTGGTCTTGAAAGATAAATAGGGCCATGGTGTCCAAAACTGAAGGAGGTTAAGTAAGGCCTGTTGGCCTCAATCTTCTCAGTTAAAGGCAAAATCATCTGTTCAAGATGAAGAGAATACATACAGTCGGGAAAAATGGCAAAGGCTTAGAATAGCTGGTGAAAGAATGGGAGTTGGGATGGTTAAGAGCCCAAATTGATACTAAACCCTAGAATTTGGTACAGCATCAATTGGCATGTTTGTATATTATTCTCCAACAGAACTATCCACAGACACTTGGAAGGCCAGAAAGGAGTGGCAGGATGTATTCAATGTGTTGAATTGGAAAAACATGTAAACAGAATTCATTATCCAGCAAGGCTGTCACTCAAAATACAAGGAGAAATAAAGAGTTTCCC
Source organism: Neofelis nebulosa (assembly GCF_028018385.1). Taxonomy (NCBI): domain Eukaryota; kingdom Metazoa; phylum Chordata; class Mammalia; order Carnivora; family Felidae; genus Neofelis; species Neofelis nebulosa. Next base: position 41,004,385 of record NC_080784.1, read on the forward strand.
AGACAAACAAAAACTAAAGGAGTTCATGACCACTAAACCAGCCCCACAAGAAATTTTAAGGGGACCCTTTGAGTGGAAAAAAGACACACACACACACACACAGAGAGAGAGAGAGAGAGAGAGAGCGCAAAAGCAACAAAGACTAGAAAGGACCAGAGAATACCACCAGAAACTCCAACTCTACAGGCAACACAATGGCACTAAATTTCAGTACTCATTCCAAATGTCAATGGACTAAATGCTCCAATCAAAAGATATAGGGTATCAGAACAGATAAGAAAACAAGAGCCATCTATATGCTGCTTATCAGAGACTCATTTTAGACTTAAACACACCTGCAGATTGAAAGTAAGGGTCAATCCATAGATAGTGGAGATCCATCTATCATCCTAATGGTTGTCAAAAGAAAGCTGGTGTGGCCATACTTATATCAGACAAACTAGACTATAAAATAAAGACTGTAACAAGAGATGAAGAAGGGCATTATATCATAATTAAGGGGTCTATCCACCAAGAAGATCTAACAATTGTAAACATTTATGCCCCCAATGTGAAATAACCCAAATATATAAATCAATTAATCACAAACATAAAGAAACTCATTGAAAATAATACCATAATAGTAGGGGACTTCAACACCCCACTTACAACAATGGACAGATCATCTAAGCAGAAAATCAACAAGGAAACAATGACTTTGAATGACTCATTGAACCAGATGGACTTAACAGATACATTCAGAACATTTCATCCTAAAGCAGCAGAATCACATTCTTCTCCAGTGCACATGTAACATTCCCCAAAATAGATCACATAGCGAGTCACAAATCAGCCCTTAACAAGTACAAAAAGATCAAGATCATACCGTGCATATTTTCAGACCACAACGCTATGAAACTTGAAATAAAACACAAGGAAAAAATTGGAAAGACCATGAATACTTGGAGATTAAAGAATATCCTACTAAAGAATGAATGGGTTAACCAAGAAATTAAAGAGGAAATTAAAAAGTACACGGAAGCTAATGAAATGATAACACCACAGCCCAAAACCTCTGGGATGCAGCAAAAGGTGGCCATAAGAGGGAAGTATATAGCAATCGAGGCCTTCCTAAAGAAGGAAAAAAGGTCTCAAATACACAACCTAACTTTACACCTAAAAGCTGGAAAAAGAACAGCAAATAAAGCCCCAAACCAGCAGAATAAGGGAAATAATAGAGATTAGAGCAAAAATCAATGATACCGAAATTAAAAAAACAGTAGAACAGATCAGTGACACCAGAAGCTGGTTCTTTGAAAGAATTAACAAAACTGATAAACCCCTAGCCAGAATGATCAAAAAGAAAAAGGAAAGGACCCAAATAAATAAAATAATGAAAGAGGAGAGATCACAATCAACACTGCAGAAATACAAACAATAATAAAAGAATATTATGAACAATTATATGCCAACAAATTGGGCAATCTGGAAGAAATGGACAAATTCCTAGAAACATATAAACTATCAAAACTGAAATGGGAAGAAATAGAAAATTTGAATAGAATTTTCATAACCAGTAAAGAAATTGAATCAGTAATCAAAAGTCTCCCAACAAAGAGTCCAGGGCTGGATGGCCTTCCAGGGGAATTCTACCATACATTTAAAAACAGTTAACACCTATTCTTTTGAAGCTGTTCCAAAAAATAGAAATGGAAGGAAAACTTCCAAACTCATTCTACAAGGCCAGCATTACCTTGATTCCAAAACCGGACAAAGACCCCACTAAAAAGGAGAACTACAGACCAATTTCCCTGATGAACATGAATGCAAAAATTCTCAACAAGATACTAGCCAACTGGATCCAACTACATTAAAAGAATTATTCCCCACAATCAAGTGGGATTTATTCCTGGGATGCAGGGCTGGTTCAATATCCACAAATCAATGTGACACATCACATTAATAAAAGAAAGGATAAGAACATATAATCCTCTCAATAGATGCTGAAAAAGCATTTGACAAAATACAGCATCCTTTCTTGATAAACACCTTCAAGAAAGTAGGGAGAGAAGGATCATATCTCAAGATCATAAAGGCCATATATGAAAGACTCACAGCTAATGTCATCTTCAATGAGGAAAAACTGAGAGCTTTCCCCCTAAGGTCAGGAACACAACAGGGATGTCCATTCTCACAAGTGTTATTCAACATAGTGTTGCAAGTCCTGGCCTCAGCAATTAGACAACACAAAGGAATAAATAAAAGGCATCCAAATCAACAAGGAGGAAGTCAAACTTTCATTCTTCGTAGATGACATAATACTTAAAAGACTCCGCCAAAAAACTGAACTGATACATGAATTCAACAAACTCGCAGGATATAAAATCAATGTACAGAAATCAGCTGCATTTCTATACCCCAATAATGAAGCAGGAGAAAGAGAAATCAAGGAATCAATCCCATTTATAATTGTACCAAAACCCATAAAATACATAGGAATAAACCTAACCAAAGAGGTGAAAAATCTCTACACTAAAAATGATAGAAAGCTGATGAAAGAAATTGAAGAAGACACACACAAAAAAATGGAAAAAAATTCCACGTTCATGGATTGGAAAAACAAATATTGTTAAAATGTTGATACTACCCAGGGGCACCTGGGTGACTAAGTCGGTTAAGCATCTGACTCTTGGTTTTGGCTCAGGTCATGGTCTCACAGCTCATGAGCTCAAGCTCCACATTGGCTCTGTGCTGACAGTGGGGAGTCTGCTTGGGGTTCTCCCTCTCCCTCTCTCTCTGCCCCTCCCCTACTCTCTCTTTCTCTCTCCCTCTCTCAAAATAAACTTTTAAAAATTAAAAAAATGTCAATACTACCCAAAGCAATCTACATATTTAAGGCAATCCCTATCAAAATAACACCAGCATTCTTCACAGAGCTACAACAAACAATCCTAAAATTTGTATGAAACTATAAAAGACCACAAATGGCCAAAGCAATCCTGAAAAACAAAAACTAAAGCTGTAGGCATCACAATTTTGGACTTCAAGCTGTATTACAAAGCTGTAATCATCAAGACAGTATGGTACTGGGATAAAAATGGACACATAGATCAATGGAACAGAATAGAGAACCCAGAAATGGACCTACAAACATATGGCCAACTAATCTTTGACAAAGCAGGAAAGAATATCCAATGGAAAAAAGTCTCTTCAGCAAATGGTGCTGGGAAAACTGGACAGTGACATGCAGAAGAATGAACCTGGACCACTTTCTTACACCACACACAAAAATAAACTCAAAATGGATAAAAGACCTAACTTTAAGACAGGAGGCCATCAAAATCCTATAGGAGAAAACAGGCAACAACCTCTTTGACCTCAGCCACAGCAACTTCTTATTTGACATGTCTCTGGAGGCAAGGGAAACAAAAGCAAAAATGAACCATTGGAACCTCATTAAGATTAAAAGCTTTTGCACAGCCAAGGGAACAATCAGCAAAACTAAAAGGCAACCAATGTAATGGGAGAAGATATTTGCAAATGACCTATCAGATAAAGGGTTAGTATCCAAAATCTGTAAAGAACTTATCAATCTCAACATCCATAAAACAAATAATCCAGTGACAAGGTGGGCAAAAGACATAAATAGACACTTTTCCAAAGAAGACATCTGGATGGCTAATGGACACATGAAAAGATGTTCAACATCACTCATCATCAGGGAAATACAAATCAAAACCACAATGAGATACCACCTCACACCTGTCAGAATGGCTAAAATTAACAACTCAGGCAACAACATATGTTGGCGAGGATGCAGAGAAAGAGGAACTCTTTTGCACTGTTGGTGGGAACCCAAACTGGCACAGCCACTCTGGAAAACAGTGTGGAGGTTCCTTAAAAAATTAAAAATAGAACTACTCTACGACCCACCAATTACATTACTAGGTACTTATCCAAAGGATAGAGGAGTGCTGATTCGAAGGGTCACATGCACCCCAATGTTTATAGCAGCACTATCAACAATAGCCAAAGTATGGAAAGAGCCCAAATGTCCATTAACTGATGAGTGGATAAAGAAGATATGGTATATATATACACACACACACACAATGAAATATGAAATCTTGCCATTTGCAACAACTGGATGGAACTAGAGTATATTATGCTAAGTGAAATAAGTCAGTCAGAGAAAGACAAATATCATATGATTTCACTCTTAAGTACAATTTAAGATATAAAACAGATGAACATAAAGGAAGGGAAGCAAAAATAATATAAAAATAGAGAGGGAGACAAAGAATAAGAGACTCTTAAATACAGAGAACAACCAGAGGGTTGCTGGTGGGATGCTGCATGAGGGGAAGGGCTAAAGGGGTAAGGAGCATTAAGGGGAACACTTGTTGGGATGAGCACTGGGTGTTATATGTAGAGGATGAATCACAAAAATTCTATTCCTGAAATTATCATTACACTATATGTTAACTAATTTGGATTTAATTTAAAATAAATAAATAGAAAAAAACCCAAATTAGTCATTTTGCCACTCGTAAATCCTTGCATAACACTTTATGTATTAAAATCAATTAAATAATGAAAAAAATTTAAGTTAGCAACCCATTTTTATAACCTATACATTATAACGTAAAAATGACACTGAGCTATTTGTTCAATTTTGTATTTTCTTTTCTACAAAGCCAAAAACATTCTGTCACTGAGCAATTCTGGCCTACAAAGTGATGGCACAATTAGGCTCTGGTTGTCCATAATAAGGGCACATTAAATAGCACCTTTGGAACCTGAATGTTTCCTGAAGCATTCAATCAATAGATCACAGAACGACTGATGTTAATGCAGGGACTCTTAGCTAAAGACATCATTGGGGATACTAATGAAACAAAATCAAATTTTCAGAATTTTGAGAAAGGGGAAGATATTTAAAAGTGTTATTTTTAGAATGGTATCATAAGCAAAATAGCAAAATAAAAGAGTCTGGACATTAATAGATTTGAAAGCACTGGGGCTTTATACTGCTGCTTTGTGTCTGCCCTTTCTATACTTATCTCTAAAATTAGCTCATCATTAACTTTAAGATCGTTTATTCATAAATTATCACAATTAGTTGGCATATATTAAACCTTACATATAACCATGAATAGTAATGTATATACCCATGTTTATTAAAAATATAAATTTTCATGTATAGAAACATAGTAACTTCTATTTTTAAAACAAATCAGCTTTGAACCCTTAATTTCTTGGCTTTAAATTGAATAAATTGAAGATACCAGATGTAAACAGAACTTGCTAAAACTTTCTGTATATAGAACTTGGACTGAAAACTAATGAATCCACATTTTGGTACATTCTTCCTATTAGGCAGGTAAATAGTGCTTCTCCAGCTCTGAAATGCAGCCTCCCTTCTCCAGAGCAGGGAGATTATTTCGCTTTCCTTCTCTCAAATGGAAAACAAATCTGGAATTTTGGTGAAAATGACAGTGATTGGGTGGAAAGAGATCATTAAAACGGCCTATTTTTCTGTAGGTCACATGCCAACATCATTGTAAAACTTCTGCTGGGACAAGAATCATCTTTGTAGCTCCCACCGCATGCAGCAAAGCACTTTCCAAGTACTAATTACTGCAAGAGCTCAATGCTTGTTTCAGAAATCAGCAAATAAAGGCATAACGATGTAATGTGGACATACTTTGAAAAGATAAAATGCACCAGAGCGATCTCTAGGCATTACCATGCCTCTCTGACCTTGGACGCTAGTCTGGCCTCAGACTTTTTCTGGTAAACTTAAAGCCGGGCAATGAGCCAGGGGCAGGTTCCTCAACTCTGCCCTGGCCAAGGGAGCTCCCCGCGCGCTCTTTCCCGCCGCCTTCTAGGCCCCCCTCTGCCTGTTCCTCTCAAACTTCTTGTATATAGAAGTTTGTCAGCCAGGTTCGGGTGCCAGACCTCGAGACACCCAGATACCGCCCACCCGCAGGTCTCCGGGAGAGGAACGGAAGAACACCGTGCCTTAACTCAGCAACTAGAGGCTCTAGCGCATGCCCCCTGTTAACAAGAGTCGCGCTAGAGCCCGCAAGCGTGGAAATCCACTTCTCCACATTTTGGAGGTGACCTGGAAAGGTCGGTACCAAAACACTGGGTCCTCAAAGAACGAAGGGGCTAGAAGGTCAATGAGAGCGGACCGGAAGAGGGTGCTCGCAAAACCCGGGAAATTATTCCGGATGCGCCAACCCCGACATGCGCAGAAGCCTCCCCTGCGACGGCGGCGGCGGCGGCGGCGGAGGCGGCGGCGTCTCCAGAGCCGGAAGGTACGGCCTGAGCGGCCGGCTGCCTGACGTCTCCTGGGTCATGTCGGCCCAGGGGGACTGCGAGTTCCTGGTGCAGCGAGCCCGGGAACTGGTGCAGCAGGACCTGTGGGCAGCCAAGGCTTGGCTGATCACAGCCCGCAGCCTCTACCCCGCCGACTTTAACATCCAGGTGAGGTCAGGCCCGTGCGTGCGGCAGCATCCGTGAGGGTGTGAGTGCTTCGCCGCGCCGGGGCTGCCCTGGCCGCGAGCTGCTCCCGCCCGCCTCGGGGGCCGGACCGCCCCGCTCCCTCTCGTCCCACTTCTCTCCACCTCCCTCGCCCTGCTCTCCGACGCCCTCACACGCCTCCTCCCCTTCGAGGCCAGCACCTGGAGACACCGGGGACCCCGCTCGAGGTCGGAGTGACTGGAAGTGTGGGGGTGCTATGCTGCTCGGTGGCCCGAACGGTGGCCTCGGCCTTGGGAGAGGCCTTTCGCTCCCTCGTTCATCATCATGGCAGCCATTTGTTTAGTGCCTGCTACTTTTGAGACATTATTCCCCAATCTTGGGAGCCGAAGGGCCCTAGGGTCGCACTCCTAAGCGCCGTGGCCCTGCGTCACCACGTGATGCTTTACTATCAGGCCCTCCCGAGTTGGGAGTGCCCAAGTGAAGGCCAACTAGCGCTGCGCGCGGTGAGCCAGGACCGGCCCCGGGCGGAGGTTGTGACCTCTGAGTCTGATCTGTGTTGCAGTATGAGATGTACACCATCGAGCGGAATGCAGAGAGGACTGCCACCGCCGGGAGACTGCTGTACGACATGTGAGTGGGGATGCTGGACTTCAAGCTTGCACTGCCCTGGATCTTTCACGGAGGTTTTGTTTGTGTGTGAAAGTGGGAGTTGGGGGAAGATCTTCAAGTTCATCTACGTCTCTGGTATCTAAAGCTTACATAGTCGTGAGTCTAGGCCTTCAATTAACTGCTGACATGCTTTCTGCAGAGAAGTCTTCTGTTTTATTCTTGTTAAAACTTTTCTTTCCATAATTCATTTTATTTTGGAAATAATACATGCTCTTTGCAGAAGTTCAGACAATACTGAAGTATAGAGAATGACAAGTGAAAGTCCCTACAACTCAACCTGAGTTAAGTTTGGGCGTCTCTGTATACATGCATACACAGTACAGAAGACATAAAAGTATTTGTGGGGAAGGGTTACAAAAGTGAGATCATACTACTTATATCATGCTGCAGCTTGCTTTCTTCACCCACTTTAATGGAGGGATGCTTTCTCAGGATGTAGAGCTCTTTTTCATATTTGCATAAGGTTTCGTAACATTGGTGGACATTTAGATACTTTCCAATTATTTGAGATTGTATTCAGTGTCAGTAAGGAATTTTGTACCCATATTGTGGTGTTTTTCTATAGAGTAGATTCTTAAACATTGATTTTCACAGTCAAGGGTATAGTATTTTATATGTTGATACACTACCAAATCACTCTCCAAAAAATACTGTTCCACTTTACATTTCTACCAACAATGTATAAGAGTGCCCATTTTCCCACACATTTGCCAACATTGTATGTATCAGTCTTTCAGATTTTAATTTTTGCCATTGTGATGGAAAGTGGTATGTTGCTTTTTTAAAAAAATTGTGTTCATTGTATTACTAATAAGACTGAGTATCTTTTTAAGTGTTCTCTTTGCATTCTTTCTGTGATTTGCCTTTGCCCACTTTTGGGTAGTTGCTTGTTTTTGGTTTTGGGGTTTTTTTTTTAGTCCCTTTTTCTTGTTGATGTTTACAAATGCTTTATATATTATGGTCGTTTGTCTTTTCACTTACAAAAACTCTAAAGACTGTTGTGATTAACTTCATTTTCCTTAGTTTTTATTTTATATCTTTATTTTGCTTTGTTTTGTTACATCTACATATTTACTTGGAATAAAGAAAAATGTGTTTTTCTCTATATGCTAATCTTATTTTCTTTTTTGAATACTATATAGAATCTGACATTTTAATTTAATGCATTCATTTTAAAAATAGGTTTGTGAATTTCCCAGATCAGCCGGTGGTGTGGAGAGAAATCAGCATTATTACATCAGCATTAAGGAATGATTCACAGGATAAACAAACCCAATTTTTAAGAAGTAAGAATGGAGTGATAACTTATTGGGTGTATAAATTACCATTTCTGGACTACTAAGTTATATATGGTAACTCACATCTGTAGTATTGGTACCCACATGTATATTTTGCTCTTGACAACTGAAGTTTGTACAAATGGTGTCACTTGGTCTCTTGAGCATTTGCTTAGAAACCCATAAGCTTCCTTAAAGGGTGCAAATTTATCAGTTAGCCCAGGGAATTGAATATATTTTTAACAGGTTTTGCAGTGATCAGAAAGCATCTATAGATTAAGCATATCTCCACAAAATGGGAGAGAAACTTTTAGCAATTTATGACCTTTCTTGTTAACCCTCACTTTGTGTTGATTGCTATAGCCAAAGATTTCAAATTCTGGATAAAATAGAAAGTAGGTAGTTAAGGTCATTTCAGCATAAACAAGTGCATCCTCTTTATCTCAGCCAACAGCAAGCACTATTGTGACCCTTCACATAAGCCATTCTTGTCTCCTGGATCCAATAAGGCCTCCAAGGGTTTTAGGGTCATTCAGCAAACATCTGTGTCCATTACCATCGAACCCAAAAGCCTTCTAGGTTGTAGGTGAAACTCAGTTATTCTAAATGTAGTATTTATTGTTCTGTACATGAAAATGCCTTACTTCCATATTAGTTTCAAGATTTTCTTTCTGAAAGAAATTTTTTAAAGTAAAATGTGTTATGTACAGGTTTGTTTGAAACTCTCCCTGGTCGAGTCCAGTGCGAAATGTTACTAAAGGTAACGGAACAATGCTTCAACACATTGGAACGATCAGAAATGTTGCTTCTGCTTTTGAGACGCTTCCCTGAAACAGTGGTACAGCATGGGGTATGATTTGATCATTTCCTTTTTCTTAAGAGAAAATAAAATTGATCAACACATTCATCAGTTGGGTTAAAAGCAATAGTGTGTATTATTTTAGAGCAGAAATTCTGAAGAGCACTAGGTAAGATTGAATATAAGAAATTTTTGTCAGTAAAGCTAAAAGTATGTCACTGTTATCAAACTTTATAAATTTCCAGTAGAAGTTGTCCTGTCGGTGTAAGGAAACAGCCAGCTTTGACAGTGCTGTTTATTTGCAGTCTGTAAAGTACAGTAAAATTATTTTAAAAATCCTACTCCATTGTAGTCAGGAGCATGTTTGAATTTAAATGAGAGCCATAGTCTGTAGTCTTAACAGGCATGTTTTTCATGTACTTTTCCCTCAATTACTTATATCTGTAATAATTATTGAATGCTATTGGCAGGCATTGGTAAGTGTTCAGTATCTCCTGTACTTCCCAGACCCTTTGAGGTAGATAGTATCCGACTGTACAGATGAAGAAACTGAATCTTAAATATGTTAGTAATTTCCATAGCCATCAAATGGAAGAGTCAGGATTCAAATCACTAACTCTTAATTCCAGCTCTGTTGCTTATTCTTTCCCACACCATTTTTCAAGCTTTGGCCCCAGTTAACCTTTTCTGTACCTCCCTATATCAATTGCCTAGGGCTGCTATAACAAAGTACCAGAAAACTGAGTGGCTTAAGACAACAGAAATTTATTCTCTCACAGTTCTGGAAGCTGAAAGTTGAAAAAAGCAAGGTGTGGGCAGGGCCATGCTCCCTATAAAGGCTCTAGGGAAGAATGCTTCCTACTCTTCCTAGCTTCTGGTGGTCACCAGCAGTCTGTCATTTCTTGGCTTGCAGCTACATCATTTCAGTGTCTGCCTCTGTTGTCATATGGCCTCCTTCTCTGTGTGTCTTCCCTGTGTTCCTGTGTCTTCACATGACCTTGTAAAGATTATAGTCATTGGATTTATGGCCTGTCCTAACCTAGTATGCCTTCATCTTAACTAATTGCATCTACAAAGACCTTATTTTTTTTTTATAGCATAAAATATATGTAAGGTCACATGCTGAGTGGAGGTGGACATGAATTTTGGGAGGATGCTATTCAACCCAATACATTCTTTAATCATTACTCAACTTTTAACTGTTTGTATTATATTATCTTTTACATTGTTCTACCCCTACCCCAAGCATCCCCAAGTGACCCCAAGGAGATAACACAGACACCTTGATGGGTTTCGATAAGCTAACTTTCTACTATGCTAGGAAATATATAGTAGAAAGTAATGGAAAGGTGGCCTTAAATGTCAGACAGTTGTGGGACACCTGGGTGCTCATTCCGTTAGGCATCTGACTCTTAATTGTGGCTGGGGTCATGATCTCGTGGTTCTTGTGGGTTTAAGCCCTGCATCAGGCTCTGTGCTGATGATGTGGAGTCTGCTTGGCTTTCTGTCTCTTTCCCTGTCTGCGGCCCTCCCCTGCTCACACTGTTTCTTTATCTCTGTCAAAAATTAAAAAAAAAAGTCAAACAGATGTGTCTAGCCTAGCCTAGGCTGTATGATTGCCTATTTGTGACAACTCTTGAAAGTGATAAGGTTTGCCAACATAATACATTTTGATGCAGAGAATAGTTTCTATGTTTGGTACAAAATCTATTATTCTAATCAGTTCCAACCCTTCCTTTAAGTTTCTGTAGATATTTAATTTTCATTTTAATTTTACTAGTTCAGAGGAGCATAACCAAGACAGAGTAGTTGTTGATCAGGTGAATTTAGGGTTTCCTTCTGGGCTGTGTTGCTGATGTATCCTTTTGTTTTCTAGTCTTTAAAATGAGAATATTTGTTTCCTGGGGAAGTTTGCATATACAGACTGTGGTAAATTTTAAAAGCCATTTCTTTATGTAATTCTGACATCTTAAACTGTAACGCATTTAAATGACTAATTGTATTTTGAAACAGGTTGGCCTTGGGGAAGCACTATTAGAGGCTGAAACTATTGAAGAACAAGAATCTCCTGTTAACTGCTTTAGAAAATTATTTGGTAAGAAAAATTGTATTTTGTACTAATTCTTTGCAGTGAGTAGAATATGCTGGAGTAAGTATCATTTTAGGGATAAGGTCATTTCTGGAAAGCAAAAGAACTTTTCATATTATGAAATTTAAATCCTGGTTTATTTTTTTAGTCCAGAAAGCATTTTAAACAACTTCTAAATTTTTATTGTCATATTTGATACCTCCAAAAGAATATGTACAACCATATATTCAAGTATGAAGCATAATAATAAACATCTGAATTGTCACTAGTTCAAGAACTAGACCAGTACCCATAATGTAGAATCTGCCTGTGTGTTTCCTTGCTAGCTCCAGCCACTAGTGCCCTGTGCACTGTAAATTTTAAATAAATGTGCCATAAGGGGGTTGTTCCCCTATATATTTTAGGTAATTACATTAAGTGAAGTCTAAAACAAATTCTGTTTTTCTCACAATTGTAGGGTAGACAGACAACTTCATCGTTTTTTCTTATTTTTCTCCTTCAACAGTTTGTGATGTTCTTCCACTAATAATTAACAACCATGATGTTCGATTGCCTGCCAATTTATTATATAAGTACTTGAACAAAGCAGCTGAATTTTATATCAATTACGTCACTAGGTCTACTCAAATAGAGAGTCAGCACCAAGGTAAGTGAAAATATCCTGCAGTTTTATTTATACAGACTTTAGTAAATTGCAAACTCAGAAATCCCTCATCATTCTGATTATTCTCTGGATACACACCAGTTTGATAGTGTTTCTAAAAGATGGTTCCTGGAAAAAAAATACTACAGGTAAGAGATAAAACTTTTCTGGAACCAGTTTTACCATTTGACTGAAACAGTCAACTTGCTGAACTATGATGTGAGTGCACCAAGCTTCATACGTGTACCACAGCTCAAAAGTCATTTTCTGCTATACCCGTGGCCAGTTGTGGGTCTTTAAACAAAGCACATAATGTGTTTGTATTCTGTGCTCTTGTCCTTTGAATGGGGATTCTTTTTCTTTCTCTGTCAGGTATCACATACATAGTAAGTAGTAAAATTAATTGTAGACTACTCTTCTCATTTCTCAGGTGCCCAAGAATCATCTGATTTAATGTCACCTAGCAAACGGAGCTCTCAGAAGTACATAATAGAAGGGCTGACTGAAAAATCATCCCAGATTGTGGACCCTTGGGAGAGGTTGTTTAAGATTTTAAATGTTGTTGGAATGAGATGTGAATGGCAGATGGATAAAGGAAGACGGTAAAACATTATTCATTTCTAGAATTGCTTAGCAAGTCTTCTGATACCATGTTCTCAAGATCTTAAAAACAAAATCACATTCTTTTTTTTTTTTTTTTTTTTTTTTAAATTTTTTTTTCAACGTTTTTTATTTATTTTTGGGACAGAGAGAGACAGAGCATGAACGGGGGAGGGGCAGAGAGAGAGGGAGACACAGAATCGGAAACAGGCTCCAGGCTCCGAGCCATCAGCCCAGAACCTGACGCGGGGCTCGAACTCACGGACTGCGAGATCGTGACCTGGCTGAAGTCGGACGCTCAACCGACTGCGCCACCCAGGCGCCCCAAAATCACATTCTTAAAAAGCGTATAATGCATAGGTATACTTTTGTTTGGGCAAATTCTGTAACCATGGTATTTATGCAAAAGAGGGTGGTTTTTCACTTTATTAAAAGATTCGCAATGAAAGTGTGAACTCTTAAGAAGATGTTGAGGTTGAAGCATTCCTTCGCATTCAGAGGAAACAATAGCTATTTTGTTGTGTCTGTGTCCTGAAATAGTGATCTGATTATTGCTCTAATTCAGAAGGGGAATTTCAAATGCCTGCTGCTACATTTGGCAAATGTAATGCTTCTGTTAGGGCTTTTCTCTAGACCTTTTGCTGTCAAGCCCAGAGTAATTAATTTTTGTCATCCTTCATCTTTCAGAAGCTATGGTGATATTTTGCATAGAATGAAGGATCTCTGCAGATACATGACCAACTTTGATAATGAAGCTCATGCAAAATATAAAAACCAAGTGGTTTATTCCACTATGTTGGTCTTCTTTAAGAATGCATTCCAGTATGTCAACAGCATACAACCATCTCTGTTCCAAGGTTGGTTTAAGAATTTTAGAGTCTCCCAAAATACTGACTTTGGCTAGGATGATGAAAGATGAAAATGTTAACCTTAACATTGTTCTTAGATGCAAATAACTGCGGGGTAACACCAGGGCTTTCTTTTAGTTGTTGGTAGTTTTTATGTAAGTATGTTTTCATTTACAGTTTCTATATTAAAGGATATAGTAGTACCGTGAAACTAAATACAGATATTCAGTGCCTCTGTTTTTAAAAAGCAGCAGATGTAGCAAAGTGTTAAAGTAGATTTCACAAAGACTTTGCAGTAGACAGAGATTTTTTAAGTAATATATTTGCATATAAATTCATATAAAACATGAAAAATAGAAAAATAAGAGCATGAAATCACCTACCCATCCAATATAACTACTCTCATTTTTGTGTATTGCCTTATAGCCTTTCATATATTTAGATATTGTTTGGAATTTGTAGCTATAATGTATTGTACATATAATACACTCTTAGTGTTTTTTGCTAATTTTATGATTCATGATAGCTATAAAAAATTTCTAGATAAGTAAGAACAAATAACAAAGAAGGAACTTTGATTTATAATCTGTCATTGAGAGAGAACCTTTATTAACTATTTGGTGTATATCTGTATAGTCTTTTTTCTTATTCTTGCACACTTGTTTGTCTACCTAACTGAGATCACACTGAACATACTTTTTAATGACCTGTATTTACAGCTGAGTAAACTTCTACCTGATATTGTTTTCTTTTCCTTGCCGCATTTTTAAGTGTTGGTGTTTCCCCCCATCCATAGGTCCTAATGCCCCAAGCCAAGTTCCACTGGTTCTTCTTGAGGATGTATCAAATGTGTATGGTGATGTAGAAATTGATCGTAACAAACATATACATAAAAAGAGGAAACTAGCTGAGGGAAGAGAAAAAACCATGGTAATCCTTTCAGATATGATTATTAACAGATTATATGTTTATGGTTTGCTGGAAATGAGTCTTTGTAAAATATAGCTTTGGAGCTGAATTGATAAAGTTGTTGGGGCTTTTCGTCATAATTACCGTATAAATCAGCGGTTCTCAACTAAAGTGATTTTGCCGCCCTCCCCCTCCCCCCCGGACATATGGCAGTGTCTGGGGACATTTTTTTATTTCCACGGCTTGGTGTGGAGGAATTGCTATTAATATCTACCATGTAGAGGCCAGAGATGCCGCTAACCATGCCAGAGTGACCAGGACAGGCCCACGACAAAGAGTTGTCCAGTCCAAAAGGCAAATGTTGAGAAACCCTGGTATAAGTTAATTCTACCTCTTTTGACAGCATGACATCAAATGTAAAAAGCAAAGGCAAATGAACTGCATTGAACGTCTAGACAGAGTGCTATGCTGAGTCCTGGCCTCAGAATGGAAAGTGCTGAGGTGTTCCAGCTAGGAAGTAATCACAACCCAAGGGGACATGTCAGAAAGGTTTCATGAAGGAGGTCAGCATTTGAAATCAGCCTTGAAGGATGTATAGCATTTTGTCATTTGCAATTGGGGGGTGAAATTTGTGAAGAGTAGACAGTTTGCACAAGATGTAAGAGGCCAGAGAATGTGAAGAACCACTGGTCTTCTGATTAGGCCAGGCAGCAGGCCTGGACGGGACAGTGATTTCTAAATTTAATTTTAATGCAGAGGAATCCTTTCAAGAAAAGCTTTAGTGGAGGCCCAGTGGAGATGCTTTAGGTCAGGAGTCAGCGAACTTTCTCTGTAAAGGGCCAGGTAATAAGTAGGTTAGGCTTTAGAGGCTCAGCGGTCTCTGCTGCAGCTAGCTACTCAGCTCTGCTGTTACAATACAAAAAAACAGCGATAGACAATAGTAAACAAATGAAGTGGCCGTGTTCTAATAAAACTTTATTTACTAAAGGAGCATTTGACCTGCAGGTCACAGTTTGCTAATCCCTGCTCCAGGTGAATACCTCAGGGGAGCCCAGAGTTTCACCTACTTCCTGTCCCCTCTCCTCCTTTCAGTCCCCTCACTACTTCTTCAGCCCCTAAGTAACATTTACTAGACCGGGGCATGAGGAGATAATGTGCCTTAAGATCAGTTTAATCTGGGTGCCTGGGTGGCTCAGTTAGTTGAGCGTCTGACTTTAGTTTAGGTCACAATTTCACAGTTTGTGAGTTCGAGCCCCACGTTGGGCTCTGCGCTGACAGAGCCTAGAGCTTGCTTTGGATTCTGTGTCTCCCTTTCTCTCCACCCCTTCTCTGCTCACACTCTGACACTCTCTCTCTCTCAAGAAATTTTTTTTTAATTTTTAAAAAAATGTCAGTTTAATCTGATGTTTTTATAGATTGTATGAGATAGAATGGAGCAGGGAAGACCAAGCCTTCTGAAGGTTTTTAAGGTTATTAAACCTTATGATAAATTCATTTGTTTCCTCCCACAGAAAAATGCACACATTTACTGTTCTACAAATAATTTCAGAGGTTGAGAGATTTCAGGGTTGAAATCCAACCCTGAACCCCATTTTGAGAACTCTGTGCCAATCAGACTTTCCTGGATGCCCTCTGAGTCATGCTTTAAAAAGATTCCTAAGGCTGCTAGGTACCTACTCTATCCTTCTTTGCTGACATTCCCAGGAGGGATAACTCGTTCACTCTCCCTTTTGGTTTCCATGAGTGCGTGGTTTATCTGGGTGTGTCACGTTAAGACCACAGATACCTGCCATGTAATAATAGATTGTAATAATACTGGTTTTAGCTAAAAGCAATGACATGTCCCATATAAATCAGTATAAATAACATGGCTCTCAGTCTGTTTCTCCATCTCCACCACTTCCTCCCTGTCCAAGGCATCCCAGTCTTTCGTATATCATCGGGATCATCCTCTTCCTGCTTGCCCTCTTGCTCCCTGCCATCTCTCTTCTCTACCCAGCAGGCTTAGTGACGTTTTAAAGACATGAAGCAGACATCACTCCTTTTCTTTACCACCTCTAGTGGCTTCCCATCATGCTCAGAATAAAAGCCAAACTCTTCACTTTGGCTTTAAGGCAGTTACTGATCAGGCCTTTGCATCCTCCAGTGCTCTGAGCCCCTTCCTACCCCTGGACCTCTGCCCCTGGGCTGTGCTCTAGGGTTGGAGTACTTCTCTCTGGCAGGCTGTGTGCTAGTCTCTTAGCTGTAAGCCCAGACTTTTGTCCCTCTGCAGCCTCCTTAAACCCTCTGGCCCTCTGGTTCCTCCTGTTCTTCACCTGTCATGTGTCACCTGGCAGGCTCTGCTCTCATACTCTGGCTCTCCAGCCAATCTGTGTTTCCATCTATTTTTGTTTTTACTCTCCTAACTGATTTCTTCCTGGTTTTCATTCTGTGCCACAGTCTGCAGCCCCCCAACCCCCCTCCTTCCCTGCCAGGTCTGTGTGTGCCATCACAGCAGAGGACATATCTGATGGCCCAAAGTTCAGCTTATCAGCTCATCTTGTTGTAGTGTTTTGTTTCTTTTAATAACTGTCAAAAAATTGGGAGATTTCTCACAACAGTATCTGATACACTGGCCCCTAACGCTGGCACATATTTGGAGCAGGGCAGAGGCTGCCCACCTGAGATGGGTGTGCATTCTCCACCCAGCTGAATTCCTTGGCTCACGTGACATGTCAGGTGGCTGGAGCTGGGGGCTGTCCTCTCCCACGGGCAATAAGTTCTCCACCCGCACACATTTGTGTGTGTTCCCTGTAGTCAGGATTCTTTTTTTTTTTATTTTATTTTATTTTTTTTTAATTTTTTTTTTCAACGTTTTTTATTTATTTTTGGGACAGAGAGAGACAGAGCATGAACGGGGGAGGGGCAGAGAGAGAGGGAGACACAGAATCGGAAACAGGCTCCAGGCTCCGAGCCATCAGCCCAGAGCCCGACGCGGGGCTCGAACTCACGGACCGCGAGATCGTGACCTGGCTGAAGTCGGACGCTCAACCGACTGCGCCACCCAGGCACCCCTGTAGTCAGGATTCTTGCTTACAGCATTCCCTCGGAACTTCAGAGGCTACCTTTGCATTTCGAAAGTAATTTCTCTAAATTCTAGAAACTGTTTAGAACTCCATACTATTCCTACCACATCTGAGGTCCCTTCCATAAACTCCCAATCTCATTTTGAGGCAGGAATGTTTTCTCTAAGTTGCAACACCAGTGGCTACCCCATTCATATCAGTGTATCTTATTAGATTGGCAACATGTGGCAAGGAGCTGGACCCTGAAAAAATAAGATGCCTAGCAGGTTTTGATTGTGAAAGGGATGGGGTATGTGTCATTACTGAGGGAGGATAAGAATGTGGCAGCTAGGGGCGCCTGGGTGGCGCAGTCGGTTAAGCGTCCGACTTCAGCCAGGTCACGATCTCGCGGTCCGTGAGTTCGAGCCCCGCGTCAGGCTCTGGGCTGATGGCTCGGAGCCTGGAGCCTGTTTCCAATTCTGTGTCTCCCTCTCTCTCTGCCCCTCCCCCGTTCATGCTCTGTCTCTCTCTGTCCCAAAAATAAATAAAAAACGTTGAAAAAAAAAAAAAAAAAAAAAAAAAGAATGTGGCAGCTAAATAGAGTGGGTAGGGAGGGTCCCCAAGCATCAGGAGTGGCAGGAGGATACTAAGTCTGAGGGGGAGAAAGGTGGGAGGGAAGGACTTGTTTTTTCTGAGATTAGCTTGAGGAATTGAGTTTTTAGCTAAAATATTTGTACATATTTTTAAATGATCTTAGTGATGTAAAAATTTGCAGGGAGAATTTAATTTGGGTCATTAAGTTGGCAAAATAACCTAGATAGAATAAGAGTCAAGAAATTCTCAGCAAAATAAAATTAAATGGAGCTGTTTTACCTTTACTATTTTTTGGCAAAATGTCTAACCATGCTCACTGGCACTTACAACACTTACAACACTTACAACAAGCAATTCTCTGAGACCTCTCTTTTCTTTGGCTAAATATTTCTTGGGATGAAGAACAAGAAACGTAGAACTCTTTTGTAAAATACAGAAGGCATTAATAGATAAGTATTATTGTTAAGCATAAGTAATTCCTGGCCGACACCTTGCATTGGGGGAGCAGAGCCAAAGAGAGGGTTGGCCACAGGAGAAGATATATCTAGGGAACAAAAAAATAAGTAACTCATTTCTCTCAATTCTTAGGGCATTTGGGCTTTAATTTTATTCCACGACATGACAAACTTATTTGGAAGCAAATTGAATGATGTCACATATTGGGGGGGAAAGTAAACTATAAAACAGATGCTACTTAAGCTTTATCTCTGAATATAAAAGTCTGATTTGGGGCTTTTATAACACTGATAATGTTTTTAAACTATTGGAGCTTTACTTGAAAACAACATAAGCTTAGAATTTATCATGAGAAAAACATAAGCTTAGGGGCACCTGAGTGGCTCAGTCGGTTGGGTGTCTGACTTCAGCTCAGGTCATGATCTCACGGTTCGTGGGTTCAAGCCCGGCATCGGGCTCTGTGCTGACAGCTCAGCGCCGGGGGCCTGCTTTGGATTCTGTGTCTCATTCTCTCTCTGCCCCTCCCCCACTTGCGCTCTGTCTCTGTCTCTCAAAAATAAATAAAAATGTAAAAAAAAATTAAAAAAAAATAAGCTTAATTTTTAAGGCAAAAATTGAATGTGTAAGAGTGAAAAGATGGAAAATTTACATTAATTTTTAAAGCTAAATTGTTAAATTCAAAAATTATACTCAGGATAGTATCCTTTGATAAAGTCCATATGGTAATCAGAATTGGTGGCAACAAATATAATAACACACCAGTGCAGCTGACCCTTGAACAAGGGGGTTAGGGGCGCCAGCCCTATGCGCCCTACACAGTCACAGATCTGTGTATAACTTTTGACTCCCCCCAAAACTTAACTACTAACAGCCTACTATTGACCAGAAGCCTTACCAACAACATAAGTAGTTGGTTATTCTGTATTTGTTATGTGTTATGTATTATATACTGTATTCTTACAATAAAGTAAGCTGGAGAAAAAAATGTTATTAAGGAAATCATGAGGAGAAAAAACATTTACACTGCTGTACTGTAAAAAAATCTGTGTATAAATGGATCTGTGTCATTCAAACCCATGCTGTTGAAGGGTCACGCATACATAACTGTAAGTTAGTCCTATTCTTCACCTTCTCTAAACAGAGTTCGGATGATGAAGACTGTTCGGCAAAAGGAAGGAATCGTCACATTGTAGTCAATAAAGCAGAGCTTGCTAACTCCATTGAAGTGCTAGAAAGCTTTAAGCTGGCCAGGGAGAGCTGGGAGTTGCTCTACTCCCTAGAATTCCTTGACAAGGGTAAGAACATGCTGTTGTATTGGTGCTGTTTAATTTTTATATAAGGTTAGTGTGCTAATAAAAACACTATTCTGCTTGAAATAAGACATGGCTAACTAAATTGATTACAGTAGTTGACATGTTTTATAGGATTCTTTTTGAGTAGGACATCTAATCAGTTATTGATCAAATAACCATTTACCTCTTAGCTTTTACTATGAGTGGTTTTTTTTTAAAGTTTACTTATTTTGAGAGAGAAAGAGAGCCTGTGAACACGCAGGGGAGGGGCACAGAGAGAGAGAGAGAGAGAGGAATCCCAAGCAGGTTCCGTGCAGTTAGGGTAGAGCCCTGTGAGGGGCTCGAACTCCGGAACCGTGAGATCATGACCTGAACCAAAATCAAGAGCCAGAGGCTTAACTGACTGAGCCACCCAGGTGCCCCTACTCTGAGTATAATTATAATTAGGGTTGGGGTGGAGTGTCAGGGAGAGCTTTAGGTCTTTTAACATTTGTATTGCTGGCCTCTTTTTCTTGCTGGGTTTGTTTGTTTTGTGCTTTTGGTTCTTCTGACCTACTGCCTTGTATCTTCCTTATGTAGTGTAGCCAAGCATACAAAAGGTAATACTATTTTTATCTGCATTAACTCTATTACCTGAAAAACTCACACTACAGAAAGCTTGTTTTCCTTTGAGAATAGACCTAAAACTAGGGGAAGTTTTACAGTGATTAAGTATTTCAGGAGCAGTTGGATGGCTCTCAGTCAGTTAAGCCCTGGACTCTTTGATTTATTCCCAGGTCATGATCTCATGGTTCCTGAGTTCAAGCCCCAAACTGGGCTCTGCACTGACAGTGTGGAGTCTGCTTGGAATTCTCTCACTGTCTCCCTGTCCCTCCCCAATATGTGCATGTGCTCTTTTTCTCTGTGTCAAACAAATAGACATGTTTTTTAAAAAGTATTTCAACATTACTTAGAAATCAGTAGCACTTTGCTAACCAATGTATTTTTACTGTAATTTGGAACCAAGGCTCTTTACTTTCCTTCTGGCCAGTGGACCTTCATCCCTTGGCCCACTTGCATCACATACCTGTACAGAACCCATGATCAGATGTGTCATGTCATTTTCATTTTTTCTGAGTAAATATAGCATCACTTGGTTTCTTCGGTTGCCTCTAGAATTATAGACATGTATGTGACCTTGACCTTTGGAGGGGATTTTTCTTTATTTGTAAATTGACTTTTTAAAAATGAGTAGAACTCTTAGTGTTATATCTTTGTTATCTTAACTGGGTGAAAATAAAACAATACCTTTTTCTGAGGTGAGCAAAGTTATTTACAAGATAAATGAGATAATATGTGAACTGTATTTTGAACAGCTCTTGGGACATTGTATGTGCTTAATAATTGTTGGTGCCTAGTGAAAATACTGCTTGTGTATTATATTCTAACTTCACTGTCTAATTGAAATTATAGACCATTGTTTTTTTGTTTGTTTGTTTATTTTTGAGAGAGAGACAGAACGTGATTGGGGGAGGGACAAAGAGAGAGTGGGACACAGAATCTGAAGCAGGCTCCAGGCTCTGAGCTGTCAGCACAGAGCCCGAGGAGCAGCTTGAACTCACCAGCTGTAAGATCATGACTTGAGGGGAAGTCAGAAGCTCAACTGACTGAGCCACTCAGGCACCCGAAATTCTAGACCATTGTTTTAGAAATCGAAGTCTATAGTTGCTATCCATTTTTTGGTAGTTTTTCTCTGTTGTTTTGCTGGGTTTGTTTTGTTTTCTGCTTCTCTGTTAACATGTTTTTGGTAAATTTGCTTCTGAATTCTCAGAATTTACAAGAATTTGTTTGGCATGGAAGACAGATACTTGGCTTTGGTTAAGAATCTTCCTCACTGATATGATCATCTATCAGGTAATGTAATGTATGATTTAAGTTCCTGTGTTTGTGTAGAATGACTATTACTGTGAACCGACTGTAGCATGCAAGGTGTGCGTGTTTCTTCTGTGGACTAGTCATGCTCTGAAGACATGTTGTGTCTTTCATTTCAAAATAACCCCAAAATGACAAGGCTGCATCTTCTGTGTTACTTTTGTGATGTCCAGCCACACCCCTCTGTAAAAGTAAGATTTTTACTTTTCAATAAAAAATGAATACTTCCCACCCCTCCTTGTCTGCACTGTGATGGAGGCCTTCTGCCTGGCTCTCCTTATGCCTGGAAGGGAGAGAGCAAATTCCCTATGGGGGTACAGAGCTCCCAGCCTCCATTGTTGAAATGGACAGGGTGCTGCTTCCATCCTACGTAAAGGAGAGATGGTATTAGTAGTAAAATATTTATAAGAAATGGTATATCCAAAATGTACGTTATCCAAAAGTTGGTGTTATTTTATTTAGTATTAAGAATTAAGACCAAGGGTGCCTGGCTGACCCAGTCAGTAGAGCATGTGATTCTGGATCTTGGAGTCATGAGTTCAATCCCCACTTTGAGTGTAGAGGGTACTAAAAAATCATTAAATAAACTGAAAGCAGTGGGCGGTGGGGAGGCACCTGGGTGGCTCGGTTGGTTAAGGGTCCGACTTTGGCTCGGGTCATGATCTCATGGTTTGTGAATTCAAGCCCCGCGTCGGGCTCTGTGCTGGCAGCTCGGAACCTGGAGTCTGCTTCAGATTCTGTGTCTCCCTCTCTCTGCCCCTCCCCTGCTCACGCACTATCTCGCTCTCTCAAAATAAATAAACATAAAAAAAAAAAAAAGGAATTAAGACCAGAGAGAAAACTCTTTGTATGTGTAAAGTACCTCCATTGAGAACCCCCCATCTTTCTTTAAGTAAGTTGGTTTGATTATTGCTAAGTCTCCTCTTTCCTTCTCTGATGATCAAGCAGAGCTACCTTATTTGGAGTTGCTTGCTGCTTGCTTAATTAACTCTGGAGATTTATTTAAATGGCAGTGTTTTTCACCTCCTTGCTGTTATGTCTTTTTTAGGGTCAATATAAAAAAGCAATAGCCAGCCTGCATCATTTAGCAGCTCTCCAGGGATCACTTCCTCAGCCACAGATCACGGGACAGGGGACCCTGGAGCATCAGCGAGCACTCATCCAGCTAGCAACTTGCCACTTCGCTCTAGGAGAGTACAGAGTGAGTAGTGTGTGCCTTGCACGGGGACCCTCATTCACTAAGCTTCCCTGGGGCTTCCTCTTTTTCCTATAGTGGGCTTTTAATACAGCGCATGTTTATTTGAAAAAGGGTCTTTCTGCCTAGATTTTAATCAACTAATCTGCTGATGAAAATCTTGATGATTTTGTTTTACTCCGTTTTCTGTTTACTTACAGCTTTCCTGAAATAGACTTCAGTACTTTTCAGATTCCATTTTATTGGAGGATGATTTTTTTTTTCTTTACTTTCTTATCTGGATTCCCTTTAGAGCAGAATCAGTCCTATTGTACTTGGACAGAAGAGGCATATACTAAGTGGGAAAGGGAGGATTTCCATAGCTTATCTGAGCCTCAGATTTGCTTTTTACATGATGATTATACCTCATGGGGTATTCCAGGTCTGTTTCCTTTATGATTGTGAGCCCCTGCTACCACAGGGTGGGGACCCTGTTCTTTACATTTAAGTCCCTCATAACACCTGCCACAGTGGTTTGCACAGCTTTGATACTTAATAAATGTTTGAATTGAGTGATAAGCACATTCTTTATATAAACATGGGTACTGTATAAATTCAGGACCACAACTTAACACACAAACTCTGATTTCTTCTCATCTCTCTATATGTTAAGTTGATTACTTTGTGATTAGTAACCCCAAATTAGGTTTTTAAACTTAAACTTTGAAACACAATTTATAATTCATCATGTAGGAAGAAACAATTAGTATGTAAAGTATGTGCATTGAAAATTGAAAATACTTTTCTGCCATCATTTATGTAATTATTAGGTACCTAATTGTAAGTTTTAGTAAATTCCTTCTAAGAATTTAAAATAAAACATATTATTTACTCACATAGATATTCATATATTATACAGAATTAGACAGTTACACAAGGCACTGCTGTTCAGCATTGTATTAGGGAATATAAAACGGGTAGATTTAAGTAAGGTAGGCAAATTCATTCTCTTTGAGGACTTCCATTAAAGCTGATCGCAGTTAGGCCTACCTCTTTGGTTTATAACTTATTCCTGAATCCCAGCTGCCTTCAGCTGTCTGTCTTCAGCTCAGACCCATCACATCCAGATGTGAGTTTCCCTCGTTCTCTGGCCCGTAGATGCGAAACTCTCAAATCAAGTGGTTGCCTCTCACTCTAGCTAATCTTTTTGATTCTTCCAGTATGAAGCTAATGTCTTTGGTGTAGTGCCTTTTATTTCCTTTGCTACCATCCTAATCAATGGCTCTGAACTGAGTTTTTTGCCTGTAATTTTTTTTTATCTCTAAGTTACGGTCATTGCTTCCTATTGCTGTCATCATTCCACTTACTTGAAATATTGACTTCCAAAGTGCCCGGAGTTGAGCCACGTGCTGGGGTGGAAAATATAAGCAGAGTGTGGGGAATGTGGGATCCCTGCATTCAGGACATATAATTTGAGTTACAGAGAAAAGTGCAAGTGTTTATATAAGACAGTTAAAAGTCAGATATTAAGTGGTGTGCCCCTGACATATGCACAGTAGGCATTCAGGGAAGGGAGTTTTCACCAGGGTCCATGTAGTCAAGGAGGGATTTACAAAAAAGATTGGCTGGAGGTGGGCATTGAAGGATGGTAGCATATGTCTCTGGAGTACACATCCTGGCCTTCCCACTTGCCAGCTCTGTAACCTGGGCCAAGTTACCTCACCAAGCTTTCTAATTCCAGTGTTCAAGTTTTTAACTACCGAGCTGTTGAGCTCTTGAAGCTAGAGCTTCACACCCTTGTGGCCATGGGTGAGTTCTGGATGTGCCAAGATACTGACCCTTTTAGTTAGTGGCTTAAGGCAGCTGGAGCCTCCAGGTTAGTACTGCCAGCTCTGAGCAGCCTTACAGATATTTTCTGAATGTGCCAAGACATGAAAAAGGTTAAGAGGCATGGGTTTAACACTGCACTTCCTCATCTGTAGAATGAGGATAATGAGAGGTTGTGCCTGACACATAGAATATGCTCCCTAAATGGAATCTAGTTGTTAACATTAGAATTGGACAGGTAGACCGTAGGTGATGGCTTACTGTCTGTGGATGGAGACCAGCCTGCTCAGTGTGGCACTTGAGGCTTCCCTCAGCACCAGTGCAGCTTCTGACCAGTTTTGTGTATTTCCTAAACCACACCCTCCTTTTACTTAAACAATACCCAGCCCTTCCCCACATCTTTCTCTCCTCTGAAACTGCTTTTTTCTCTTTTCCACATTTCAAATCATTGCCCCCCTTTAAGACTTGGTGAAGGTAACCTTCCTACATAAACTGTTTCCAGCTAGTTTAGCTTGTATATATTTCTCCTTCATTTTAAATTATGCTCTAGATCATACCATTTAATCCACTACTCTGTGTCCCATTTTGTTGACTTTTCTCTTCATTGAGGTAGTAAATGTCTTTAAGACTGGGATATTCTTCCTTTGGATGCCACTGTGCTGTTAAACACATAGGTAGTTTAGGTAATACTTGACTAATTTTTAATTTTTGTTCTTTTGTTTTACCAGCAAAGAAGGAGTTATTCCCTCAAAAGTCTAGTACCTATATTTAATCTTACTTTTTCTACGTTTGCTGTTGAGAAAACAGTGATGGTCCCATAAATAGTCTTGAGGGGTGCCTGGGTTGCTCAGTCAGTTAAGCGTCTGACTTCAGCTCAGGTCATGATCTTGTGGTTTGTGAGTTCGAACTCTGCATCAGGCTCTGTGCTGACAGCTCAGAGCCTGGAGCCTGCTTCAGATTCTGTCTCTGTCTCTGTCTCTGACCCTGCCCCACTTGTGCTCTTTCTCTCTCTCAGAAATAAAAATAAAACTTTAAAAAAAAATTTAAAAATTTGAGGCCGCACCGTAGACCTACATGTACACACGTTGCCCTGTTGTATGCTATAAGTGTGTTAGTTGTTATGTTGATTTACTTCCGGTGAGAAAATTTCAGATTAGTACCTTTTCATCTGATCTTCTTTAGATGACATGTGAAAAAGTCCTTGATTTGATGTGCTACATGGTACTCCCCATTCAAGATGGAGGCAAATCACAGGAAGAACCCTCAAAAATAAAGCCCAAATTTAGAAAAGGTACAGTGACAAGTTTTATTCTTATTTTGTAAAAATGGCTTTACCCAAGGCTGGAAAATTCTTTACAATTCCTGATGAGATGATACATGATCTGCAGGGTTTGACAGACTATATAAAAAGTTAATCCCTTGCCAAGCTTGTCCTTGGCACTGATTTCATAAGCAGCTGCAAATCTTTCTTCCAAAATTCTCTTCACTTCCTGAGTTTGTTGTCTCTGAAGAATATCTGATAATTCCTTTTCCTATCTTTATCAATTCTCGGAAAATTTGCAGATGATTCGTTAAGAAGTGTTTCCTGGCATATCGCTTGTAGGCTATTTTGAGCTTCACCTCAAGTAGCACATTGATTGTAAAACTATATAAATTTAGTTGTAATACTTAGAAATTAGAAAAAGAGGGGCGCTTGGGTGGCTCAGACAGTTAAGCGTCCAACTCTTGATTTAGGCTCAGGTCATAATCTTACCGTTTGTGAGTTAGAGCCCCGCATCAGGTTCTGCACTGACAGAACAGAGCCTGCTTGGGATTCTCTCTCTCTGCCCCTCCCCCACTTGTGTTCTCATTCTCTCTCATTCTCTCTCTCTCTCTCTCTCTCAAAAATAAATAAACTTAAATAAAAAAAAGAAGTTAGAAAAAGATAAGCAAGTTAAACCCAAAGAAAATAGAAGACAGGAAATAATTTTAGTGGTAGAAATCAATGTAATAGAAAATGAAATAGAGGAAATTAATGAAGCTAAAAGTTGGGTTTTTTGAAAAAAAAATAAAATTGATAAACTCCTAACAAGATTGATCAGGAAGAAAGCACAAATTACCAATAGCAGGAATGTCACTACAGATCCTACTGAAATCAAAAGGACACTAGGAGAATAAATTATTAATGACTTTATGCCAATAAATTCAACAACTTAATGAAATGGAAAAATTCCTTGAAAAACACAACTAATCAAAACTGACACAGATCAAATAGAAAATATAAATGTTCCTACATCTATCAAAGAAATTATATTTGTTATCAAAAACCTTCCCACAAGACTGCAGATCTGAATGGCTTCACTGATGAATTGGCTTTACTGATGAATTCTGTCAAGCACTTAGGAAGAAGTAACACCAATCTTACACATACTCTTTGAGAAAATAGAGTAAAAGAGAACACTTCCCAATTCAGTTTTTAAGGCCAACATAACCCTAACAGCAAAATCGTGTAAGAGCATTACCAGAAGAGAACATTAAAGGCCAGTATCCATCATAAACATAGATTCTAAAATCCTCAAAGTCTTAGCAAATAGAATACAGCAGTATATAAGAAGGGTAATACATATCCAAGTATACTGGGAATGCAAAAGTGGTTTAACATAGGAAAATCAGTCCCTGTAATATTACCACTTTAATATATTAAAGGAGAAAAATCATAATTTTCTTAATAGATGCAAATAGAAATGCATCTATATGCATTTATGCAGTTATGTTTGCATTTATTCATAATTATTAAAAAATCTTAGCAAACTAGAAACATGTTCCTCAACATCGTACTTAACTATAAAATATCAAATGCTTTCCCCAAGATCAGCAACAATTTAATAAGAGTATCTATCTCCTCTTACCACTTCAATTAAACATACTAGAGATTCTAGCCAGTACAATAGGCAGAAAAGGAAAGGTATAAAGGTTGAAAAATAGTTATCTTCATTCACAGATATGACTGCCTTTATTTGCAGCAACGTATGTGGCTATGTTAGAAAAACCTAAGGAGGGTGCCTGGGTGGCTCAGTCAGTTAAGTGTCTGACTCTAGATTTCGGCTCAGGTCGTGATCTTAAGTTGGTGAGACTGAGCCCTGAATCAGGCCCTGCACTAATAGCGCAGAGCCTGCTTGGGATTCTGTCTCTCCCTCTCTGCCACTCTCCTACTCACGTGTGTGATCTCTCTCTCTCTCTCCCTCTCTCTCTCTCTCTCTCTCTCTCTCTCTCTCCCTCTCTCTCTCTCCCTCTCTCTCTCTCTCCCTCTCCCTCTCTCTTTCTCTCTCTCACTCTCTCAAAATAGCTAAAGTTAAAACAAAAAAAAAAAAAAAGAAAGAAAAGAAAAGTCTAAGGAATCTCCAAATAGAATAATATCAAAAAACATAAAATACTTAGGGATAAATGTATTGAAAAGTATGCAAAATCATGTTCATAGATCAGAAGACTCCAATGTTTTAGGGTTCTGGTCCTCCTCAAATGTGTGTACAGATTCAATGCAATCCCAATTAAAATACCATCAGACTTTTTTTTTTTTTTTTTCTTTATTTTGAGAGAAGGGGAGGGGCAGAGAGAGAGAGAATTCCAAGTAGGCTCTGCACTGTTAGCACAGAGCCTGACACGGGGCTTGAACTTAAGAACCATGAGATCATGACCTGAGCCAAAACCAAGAGCTAGATGCTCAACTGACTGAGCCACCTAGGTGCCCCCAGACAAGCTTGATTCTAAAATCTATATAGAAGTGCAACCTAGAATAGCCAAAACAGTTTTGAAAAAGACTAACAAAACTGGGCAACTTACCCTACCTGATAGCAAGACTTTTTTTTTTTTAACGTTTATTTATTTTTGAGAGAGAGAAAGAGTGCGAGCAAGAGAGGGGCAGAGAGAGGGAGACACGGAATGCAAAGCAGGCCCCAGGCTCTGAGCTGTCAGCACAGAGCCCAATGTGGGGCTCAAATTCATGAGCTGTGAGATCATGACCTGAGCTAAAGTCAGCCACTCAACTGACTGAGCCACCCAGGCTCCCCCTGATAGCAAGACTTTTAAGTAAAGCTACAGTTATCCAAACAGTATGGGCAGAAGAATGGAGAACCCAGAGAGACCCACACAAATATGGTCAGGTGATTTTTAGTGAAGACACCAGAGTAATTCTTTGGAGAAAGGAAAGCTGAGATGGGGCTGAGACTAAATGGAAAAGTTAAAACGATAACATTTTTTATAAGAAAAGGTCTTTGCGACTAGTAGGTAGATTTATTAAGACACTAAAAATTTCCTAGAAGACAAAAGCATGACAGTTTTGATCATTATTGAAGCTCTCTAAGGTACTTGGGAGACTTAAAAAAAAAGAAAGAAAGAAATAGCCCAGACCCCTTGAAAATTAAGTATCTCTGTGAAACAGAAGCAGGTCTAGTGGGTAAGACTGGACCTAGCTGACATCAAGACTTATTTTAAAGCTATAGTAATAAAGATAGTGTAGTATTGGCATAGAGATTGACTGATGGAATAGAGAACCGAGAAGCACGTGGTATTGCAATTAAGTGGAGGAAGAGTGAATTTATCTAATCAGTGGTGCTGGGATAATTGATCCAAATGTAAAAACAACAGAAATGTGATCCCTCCTTCACACTACACAAAAATTCTTTAAATTTTAAGATTTAAAAATGGAAACTAAAACTTCCAAACTTTTAGAAGAAAATACAGAAAAGATTCTTTGTGCCTTCTAGGTGGAGAAGGATTTAGGCTACAGAAAGCATACAACATAAATTTAGTCCCAGTAAAATTAAAATACCAATGAAAGATAGTGTCATCAAAGTGAAAGGCTAAGCCATGGACTGTAAGAAAATTGTCCAGCACACAGAATCAACAAAAAGTGAGCATCCAGAATTTTGAAACAGCTCCTTCAAACCAGTGAGAAACAACCAACCAACCCTTCACAGAAAAACAGGCAAAGAATACGAACAGATTCACAGAAGCAGAAATCCAAATGGCCACAAACTATTTGAAAAAACGCTCAGAGCCCCTTGGTGGCTCAGTCAGTTAAGCATCCGACCCTTGATTTTGGCTTGGGTCATGATCTTGTGGGTTCATAGGTTCAACTTTAAAAAAAAAAAAAAGAAAACTTTTAACCTATTAGCAATATTTAATCTGAAGTTAAAACAGTAAGCTACCATTTCACACACATCAGAATGCAGGGATTAGAAAGTAGTAACCCTGGTTACCAGGATATGAAGACACACATTGCCTGTCTGCTTCTGGAAGGTATATAAACTCACACCAACACTTTGGAGACCAATTTAGCTGTTGCAATTGAACATCTCATTACCTAGTTGTATACCTCTTCTAGTTAAATTTCTTAAATCAGTGCCTTTCCAACTTGGGTCCTTACCCACTGGGTCATGAATTTCAAACAAATGTTTTCTTTTTTAATGACGTAGAGTCTAATAGTATCATTAAAATGAGTGCATCTCCTGTACAAAGGCTAAATTGAACCCTTTGTTCAATGAACCTTTTGTTTTAGATACATAAACATGTGTAAATATGTGTGCATAACATCTCCATTATTTCTTGCTACTTTTGTCCTCAGGGTAGAGAAGGATTTAGGATATAAAGAGCATACACCATAAAGGAAAGGATTAAGTTGGAAAATTATTGCCTGAAGTTTTTTTTCCACAAGTGCACAAGAAAATGTATATAAGAATGTTTATTTCAGCATTGTTTGTAATAGTGAAAAATTGGATAGCTCAGTGTCCCCCATAAAAGAATGGATAAATGACTTGTGGCATATGTAAATAGCAGAATAATACATAAAGAGTAAAAACTGTCAGCTAGAACTATAGGTATTAGTACCAAAAACCGTTTTCAGAAGGATGCATATAATATGATGCCATTTATATAGTAAACTGAACACTTGCAAAACTTTCTTCTTTGTTGTTGCATAGAAATGAAAAACATCACATTCAGGATAATAGTTACATTAGGGTGATGGAAGAGGACATGGTCTAAAAAGGTACACAGGAGGCTTCAACTGAATTTGTGATATTTTATATAAAATCTTTAAAGCAAAATGTTAACATTTTATAGAGCTGAGTGTTGATCACAGTGGTATTTGTAATATTCTTTATGTAATTTTCTATACATTTGAAATGGTTTTTAAAAAGTATTTAAGCAGGGTTAGGAAAGAAGATTGATAAGTGAAATCCGGAGACCCTTCAAAAAACCAATTTCATCATCACTACATATAATCATGGTTTAACTATATTTGAAGTCATATGACTGTTGCTTATCTTTTTTTTTCTGGAAAAAGTCTTAAACATTTGCTTTTCAAAGCTGTTTTCTTCAATAATAACAAACATATTGTGGACTTTTTATTAGGTTCAGACCTGAAGCTTCTGCCTTGTACCAGTAAGGCCATCATGCCGTACTGCCTGCATTTAATGTTAGCTTGTTTTAAGGTAAGCTGAAAGTTGATTGGCATGAAAGAAATTTAATTTGGAACATTGCTGTGATGATCTAGAGTGACCTGGTGTAGTGGGGAGATTACATGAGCTAGGAATTGACAAATACTAGTTGTGAACTGTACTAGGCACTCATGAGTAGGAGATGACCCCCATCCTTGAGCAGTTTACAAAGAATAGTGGGACAGTTATGCAAATATCCTTGCCCATAGTGATGTTCAGTAAATGCTTTATGCATTAACGTATGTCAGAATGTATTGGCTAGAAGAAGAGAATACAAATGCCATTGGGTTCGTAGAGGGATGTGAGTTTATTATCCTAAAGATGTGGGGGGTAAAAGCATTCCAGGCATTAGGATGACCACCACCAGATGACCACTGGGCCAGTTTAAAGATTGTCAGAAGAACACGAGGCCTGTGGCTGCAGGTGGAGTGGAGCCTCGGCCTGCATTTCACCAAGGCTTGTGAGCAGGAGAACAGCAGTATTGGGTCTCTGCTTTAGGGCCATAATTCCCGGATTTAACTCATGGTCAGAATCACCTGGGGAGACAGAAACCATTTGAAGTGTGATTTGAAGCCTCGCTGCTCATTTAGAACAAAAAGTTCTTTTGCCGTTTCTCCAGTTCACACACCTGCTTCCTTCTTTGTTGCTCAGTGCCTTTCTTCTCCCCAGTCCATGTTCTCCTCACACCCTCCTCTCCTACAAGGCTTCTTGCCCACCCTGGCCCACAACCGTCCCCTTAAAAGAAATCCCCAAATTCCTCTCTCTGATATACAGAACGACTCAACTTCTGTTGCCCTTTTCCCAAAGTCAAAGCTTCCAGCCCACCATGCACATCCAGCTCCCATCACAATGCTCACGGAGTGCGCTGCCAGAGACCTTGTTCACAGCACAGAGGGAACCGAGGTTTCTTTGGTTAGGACCCACCCCCATCAGAAGGCAGTTGTGATGTTTGCATAGCAAGCGGGTATTCTGTTTTGTTCTTGATATCACACATTTTCATACAGCAGCATTTTTTTTTAATCTTTATTTTGAGAGAGAGACAGAGTGCAAGCAGGGGAGGGCAGAGAGAGAGGGAGACACAGAATCCAAAGCAGGCTGCAGCCTTTGAGCACAGAACCCAGCGCGGGCCTCAAACCCACGAACTACAAGATCATGACCTGAGCCAAAGTCAGACACTCTACCAACTGACCCACCCAGGTGCCCCATATAGCAGCATTTTTTAAGGAAGTGATATTTGACATATTTAAGATCACCCCATGATTTCCTTTTCCTTCTGTGTCTGCACAAATCCTTGTCTTGCAGCTGCGAGCTTTCACAGACAGCAGGGACGACATGGCACTGGGGCATGTGATCGTCTTGCTTCAGCAAGAGTGGCCACGGGGAGAGAATCTCTTCTTGAAAGCTGTCAATAAGATTTGCCAACAAGGAAATTTCCAATATGAGAATTTTTTCAATTATGTTACAAGTATCCTTTTTCTTATTTAAGCATAAGAAATTCTGACTTTTTTTTAATAGAATTAACACATGGTACAAAAAAATCAACCATTCTAGGTAGAAATAATGGTTTTCTCTGGGGGAAAGAAAGACAGAATGGTGATTAAAAATGGGACTGTGGCAGTTGGTCTCATGAGAGTCATAAAAGGCTTCACTCATGAGAGTCATAAAAGGCTTCACAGAGGTGATGCAATGAATCAGGAATATTAGTATCCCAAATACATTTTCCACTTGCAGCGACTTCTGGGAAGATACCCAAGATGCCTAAATTAATAGCCTTCAGGTTCCTGACAGGCCCAGATTGGCTGTGAGGCCATAGAATATAACAGTTCATTGGCCTTCATCTATTGGCAGAGGGCCTCCTTGGGCCTCTCTTAGGGCCCTGACTGTCCCCCGGGGGTCAGCTGTTAGAGCACCATGTCACAGCTGTTACACTGCCACTGAGTCCCCACCAAACATGCGTGTAGCCCAGCAGTTGTTTTGACAATAGGGAGGAAGTGTTGTATTTCATACTCTTCCTAGGGAAAGACCACCTATGGTGTAAGGAATGTGCTGTCTTTGTCCAAGCGCCTAGAGCAGGATTTCTTAACTATTTTCAGGGATACAACACCACTGCCACTTTCATTTCTTACTAAGAAAACAAAAGATTTTGCTGGGGTGCCTGGGTGGCTCAGTTAGTTAAGCGTCCCACTGTTGATTTCAGCCCAGGTCTTGATCTCAGGATTGTGAGTTCAAGCCCTACGTGGGGCTCCGTGCTGAGCGTGAAGCCTACTTAAAAAAAAAAAAACAAAAAAAAAAACAGATTTTGCTGTTATGACCATACAGAATGTCTTTATTAGCATCTGTATGAGAAATAAATTTATCTTAATGAGGTGGTTTGGTTGGTATAAGAATCACTAATTTGGCAACAAGACAGACCCGGGTTCCAGTACTGACTCTAGTTAGCGGGTTGGCCATGGGCAAGTTACGCAGTCACTGCAAGCCTGTTCCACATCTCAGAGAGCAGGGCACCTTGTTTCTACATGTGGTTAACCTGAATCTGGCCTGCAGATATCGATATGCTGGAGGAATTCGCCTACTTAAGAACTCAAGAAGGTGGGAAAATCCATCTGGAATTACTACCCAATCAAGGAATGCTGATCAAGTAAGCATGCTGTCTTGCTCTTCTGTGCTAAGTGCTCACCTTTTGTATGCTTGTAGGAA
Source organism: Neofelis nebulosa (assembly GCF_028018385.1). Taxonomy (NCBI): domain Eukaryota; kingdom Metazoa; phylum Chordata; class Mammalia; order Carnivora; family Felidae; genus Neofelis; species Neofelis nebulosa. Next base: position 41,038,158 of record NC_080784.1, read on the forward strand.
GTATTTATAAGTTCCTGTGTCTTTCAGAAATGTAATAGAAAGGAATCCAAACCTGGTCTCTGTTTTTGAGAGTAGAGTTGATTCTGGGTACCTTCTGAAACTTGGTGTTTCCTTAAGTACATTTCCAGTAAAACGTTGTTCAAATTGGGGTACCTCTGTCACTTTTGAAACCTTTTCACTAAACAGAAGTCTCATTCATGATTATCTTTTCCTTTCCAAAATTGACAGGGTAACCCTATAAATTTCTGGTTAGACATAGAATGTTTTTAATTAAGAAGAGTCATGTGTAATTAAAGTTGTATTGGATTAGGGAAAACTACAGACTTTATTTAGAAACTATACTTGGATTTCAGTGTTTATTTGAAGCCTTTCTAAGCAGTAATTGCTTACATAGCACAAAGGACAGTAGCTGGGTCTAGTGCCCCCACGCAAAACACACCTGCCCCAAGAAATAATGGTGGGGTGCCTGGTCTCAGGCATGCCCTCCCACCCCTAGATAAAGTTAGTGACCATTTATGATTTTTAAATAGCTCATAAATCTTGCTTCTATCCTTCAATACTCATTGTAGTTTGGATAATATATCCTCTGTGCTGTAAATGCCACGTGTAGTTTTATTTTCATACTTCCTCCTTTGCGTCCTGCATACTCAGCATGGCTGTGAGTCATTGTCAGAGTCACTGCAAGAGACTGAGCCCTGAGTGAGAAGGGAGTGTTACTAAGGCTGAAAACATTTTCCTTTTTCTCTCAATTGTGACATGAACAAGTTTTCAGTTATTGAGAGCAAAAATTCACATCTTGTTCTATCTTTGTAGAGCCTTAGAGATGTTGAGAGGGAAGTATGAGATGCTCATTCTGGATATGTATCACCTCAGTAATTTGGGGCATAGCAAACATTACTCCTGTTGAGAAAAGGGTCTTGTGGAATCCATTCTAAAGAATGAGAGGAGATTAAATGGGGTTTTTGTCCTTCATCTTGTAAATATTATTAATAAATATTCTAAATATCTAAACAGAACAAAATGCTCTTTTTTAAAAACACAAGACCTTTATACAGTAGGATGCTTAGGTGAGCCGGTCTGGACATGCTCCTCTTCCTCTCTCCATTCTCTTCTGCAAGACTACAACTAAGAATTATGGGGAAAATAATTGCATCATTAAAATACTTTTAACAGTGTTTGAGAATAAAGATGACTTTTTTGATATGGGAGCTTAGGTAACCCCTTTTGTGGGCTTAAAAGATTCCTAGGTTTTGAGGCTGGATATACAAAACATATCTATTATTAATAGGTTTTTAGTTAATTCACAGTAACACTCACCATCCAAATCACCGTAATCTGGAGACAGCCTTAGTAGCATCAACTCCATTTACTTAGGGTTATACTTACAGGTGATCTCTCACTTCAGATAATGCTTAACCATTTGTGGAGATGTGAGGGAACGGGCTGTTAAAAAATCAACAGTTGGATCTCAAATTTCATTATACTGAACCTTTCTTCTGTAGGCAGTTTGTATGGTGCTGAACAGTGACCTGGTTACCTGCAGAAACCCCTAGGACAAGGAATGAAAGCAGGGGCTTTTCAGCGCCCAGATGATCTCATTGTAAAGGGTTGTTTAGAGTAAGGTAGGGATGCGCAGCATGCGTGTCTAGGCTTTGAGAGATAATTTTGTGCTCCCCCACCTTGGTCACTATAAACTTCAATTTCTTCTAACTCCCTGTTGAAGACCATTAAGCCTCTTGGTAAGCCTGCTGTTCTATCATCGTGGAAGCAGGAATAGGGATTGTTACTTAGCCGTATTTCTTGTAGGAATTTGCCCAGTCTTTGCTGTGTGAATCTCAAAGTTCATTTGAAACCTGCGTTTCAAATTACCCATAAACTACATCAGGAGAAGGATGCTGTGAAAGCCAGAGAGCTCGTCTATGGGGGCTAGGATTTGAATCTTGAGTAAAACTATCTATATTCCTTTTCCCTTTGGGTTCCAAACAAATTCTCTGAAGCCATCACAGATCTTTGTGGGGTGCCTCCAGCTGAGTAGTAGAGGTGTTGAGAGCAGTATACAGCCCTCCCCTTGGGTAAGGTTGTGAGTCCATCCTGGCCTGCTCAGATGCCAAGTGGGGACAGTACTGATGCTGAGGGCACCCGGGGCCTGACCAACAGAAGGAATAAGCCCTTTATTCATTACATAGACATTCTGTCGTTACATATTTTAAAATAGAGAACTATTTCTATGCTGATATTTGCAGTCTCTTAGTTGGCATTAGACTAGATGAAAATGGAAAAACAGTGTCCTGTGCACTAAATCTTTGTTATGAAATTCTGCAAAGCCATGGGTCCCAGACTTTTTTTTGCCCCCATCTATTCCTTTTCTCAATACTTTTTGAAATTCAGGCTCAACCTTTCTTTATCAAACACGTTGCCAGCCCCTCTAGGCCTCTTGGAAGTGCCTCTTCAGTTGGAGGCTTCAGTCCTGGCAACGATGGTTACCAGCAATCCCCAGGTTTATCAATGGGATTGGCGGGGGCCTGAGCAGAGTGGAGAGTGAAGGAGGCTGGATTTGAAATGTGTCTTCTCACGTGTTAGCCCCACTGCTGTTCAGTTGCATCCCGCCATCCTCTTCCTCGGTGGCTTTTACACCAGATGTTGAGTGGGCTGAGCTCGGGGCCCCGGAACAAGATGCTCTGGACATGCCCCAGCAGCAGGTGCAGGGAGAAGGCTGCTAGCTTCTCCCGTCCTCTCCCAAGACACCACTGTTGCCAGGGGCCCTCTGGAAGTTCAAGGGTTTCTGCATAGTCTGTTCCAGTCTTGTGCATTTTCTCTGGCGTGTTGTTTTTGCAGTGCAGGGTGAGTCGGTGTGGGTGTTTGAATGCTGCTGTTTGCTGTTTTTTAAAGGCCTTCTAGCCCTCCCATGGGGTTACTGCAGCAGGAATTCTTACCTGTGCTTCAGCCCAGCATACAGACTGCTGACAGGTACCAAGTGGAAAACACCTGCTCATAGTGTGCGTTTTGTCCACATGTTGTACTGCCCATGGTTTTCAGCTCTCTGTGCCTCAGTGCTCTTTTTCATGCTTTATTTATTTTTTTAATTTGTTCTGCATTCCTTGGCAAACCATCTGGTTGTAATATTGTAACATTTCTTATTTTTTTCCATAAGTTGCCAGTGTTTTTGTGTTCAATTTAAAAATCATTATGGATCTGGAAAAAAATGGAAGTTATATTAAAAAACTGTGTTAAAGTGCACATTAGGTTAGGCACTAGACTGTGTTATCTCTTTTGATAAAACATAAGGCATTCATTCATAAATATGTAAGGATGCTGAAGCTTATTTTAAATAAATTTTTATTTGTGGATTTTTCATCTTAGTGACCAGTGTTGATGTTCTGGTCTAACTGGGCCTTAGCACACTATTTCCCTGCCACTGATACTGATTTTCAGACCTTCCCTTTCTAAATTGAAAATATTCGGAATGCTGCCTTTATTAGCTGATTTATCCGGCCCTTAAACTACAAAAGCTAACTAATTCTCATCTTCATCCAAACTTACCAGAGGAATAGAGACTCTGATAGAAATATAATTGAGTTGCACTGCTTTATATGTAGAAACAATGCCATTGAGCCATCAGCAGGATACACATTTTATTATATTTTTACTGGTGTTAAGGGAAGAATTTGCTTTGAGCTTTCAAAGCCTGTTAGTTTGCTGTCTGCAAATACCAGTAACTTCCGGGTGGTCAGTGGGTTGGCTCCCATTTGGGGTTGCAGTCTGAGACGCAGAAAAGAGGATCTCAGGGCTGCTGAAATGGGTCCATGTCTATTCCCAGTGTGACTCATGGCCTCAGCCTCACTGACACTGTGCCCTTAATACTGAGTGAACCAGCCAACTTCACTGAAAATGTCCACAAAGGACCCTGTGTTTTCTCCATGGCACTGCTGCTGTTTTACTGTATAGTTCTTTAAAATGCCGGGCATTGTAGAGTGTCCTGTAATATCTTTGCTAGCCTGACAGAGCCTAGTTTTGTTTTTACTTCTGTTGCATTGTAACTTTTTGACTTCTGTTGTATTTTATTTTATATGATAATACAAGTTTTAAAAAATCAGGAACATTTTAGAGTGGTTTCAACAGTTTTATTTTGGCCAGTATATAAAAAGCTAAGTTAAAATCCCTGTTAGTGTGTGTCTGAGGGAAGTGAGGCAGTAGAGACACGGGGAATGGAGGTGCCTTCTATTGGTCTACACCTACTACATTACTCACCTGGTAGTTAAAACTCCTCTCCTCTTAACTGAACCCATTGAGTTTTGCTAGAGTTTTCTTTTCCTTTCTTCATTTTGGTGCCTTAAGTTTTCTGGGATTTTGTGGGATTTCCTTTGTGAGCTCCTTCTCTGCAGCACAACTTTCGGGCGTAGCTAGACACTTTGCGTGCGCTCCCACTGAGCCTTCCACAAAGGTGCACGCCTCCTGAGCGCGTGGACCGCATCTGGTCCCCAGTAGGCTTTTGCAGGCCACTGGCTGTTCTTTGGCGGTTTTGCTTCTCTCTTCCCACCACTGCCAGACTCTTGTCTTGGGACCTCCAGCTCCTCCCACTGCTTCTCACACAGACCCGAGTCTGGGTGGGCTCAGCACTTAGCGGAGCTGTCCTGTTCTGGCATCATCGGGAGAGAGACCCGCTTGGAACCACAGTGGCTGTGTACAAGCCCCTGGCCTCTCTGAGCCTTATCACAGCGCCCCAGGCCCGAGCTCAGTGTGGTGACTGGCTCATTCTGCTCTCCCTCCTCCCTGCTGCTGCCTCTGCACTCGGCTGGCCTGTCCGGACAGGAGCTGTGTGGCCACGTGGACTGGACCCAGGCAGCCCAGGCGGCCCAGAGTAACAGAACTGTGCACAAGTCAGCACAGGGATGTGTTAGCATCAGACCTGCAAGAGTTCAGAAGCAAAGCGGGTGGCACTTTACTGGATGTTTGGGTGTTTAAAAGAGACTTTAATGGAATGGGGAAATGTCTGTCTAGTTTTAAGTTTCTGAGAAGGAATGGGCAGGGGGGGTTGTTTGGTTAGGGCTTTTCTTCCTTTTTTAAATGTTTTACTTACACGTAGATTTCAGTCAGGTTTTACTCCTGCCCCAGAAACACTGACCGGTGATGCCGGCACTAACTGTGGTGTCCACCTGTTTCCCTGTCGCTGCCTTCAGGCACCACACAGTCACTCGGGGCATCACCAAGGGCGTGAAGGAGGACTTCCGCCTGGCCATGGAGCGTCAGGTGTCCCGCTGTGGTGAGAACTTGATGGTGGTGCTACACAGGTTCTGCATCAACGAGAAGATCTTGCTCCTTCAGACTCTGGCCTGACCAGAGCCCTTTCCACCAGAGGAAGGCAGCGCAGAGCCGTGTGATTTTTTTGTGAAGCGATAAAGCATTCATAAATGTTGCTGTTACAACTCTTAGAAGAAAACCATCTGAGTTCTGACTCCTTGTTGCTTAAAAGTAGTTCCCAAGAGCCTAAGAAGCTATTTCTATTTTTAAGTCATTTTTGTAAGTTTTGTAAAACAAAAGAACCTGTTTTGTAAATAAAAGTCATTCTAAATTTGGGGCTTTTAAAAATTTATTTCAGTTCTTGTGAGATTCTGAACAAGAGCGTACTTTACTTAAAGGGATAGTATTCATGACCTCAAGGTTTTCTTTTCCGTAGTTAGGCTTTGGTAGGTATTACATATGAAAATACTTTTCAGACCTTTTCATTCAGGAAGGTTTAATACCGAAAACTTTTGTGCCAAAATGAACCTGAGTAAACTTCCAGTGAAGGAGCAGCCAGTGGGGGGGCGAGGCACCTCCTCCCTTCCACCTAGCCCCTGACTCCCAGCCCTTTCCTGCCCTTCCCCAACCCCCCCACCCCCCACTCTGGGACAGGCTAACTCTGTGCCTCAGGCACTCCCCTCACAGCTGTGAAGAAGTGTTACCTCTTGTGAAATCTGTGGATGAACAACTGTCCCAAGTGCTCGGCAAGTGTTAGCTCTCAGGTTTATCTCCTTTTTTTGCTGTCCTGAAGTATGTCAGGTAAACATCAGACAAATATTGTTTCTAGGGGCTAAGAATGAAAGGCTAAGAAGTTATTCAGTTATGTGCATTAAAAATTTTAGATACACAGTTGACCCTTGATCGATGTAGGGGGCCCCTGAGGGTGCTGGCATGCCCCCCACTCACTGCACAGTCGAAATCCACATACAACTTTTGACTCCTCCAAAACTTATCTAATAGCCTACTGTCGACTAGAAGCCTTACTGATAACATAAACCGTTAGCACGTATTTTGTATATTATATGTACTACATACTATATTCTTAAAGTATGCTAGAGGGGCGCCTGGGTGGCTCAGTCTGTTAAGCGTCCGACTCTTGATTTCAGCCCAGGTCATAATCTCATGGTTCGCGAGTTCAAGCCCTGCATCTGGGAGCCTGCTTGGGATTCTTTCCCTCTCTCTCTGCCCTTCCCCTGTTCACCCTTGCTTGCATGCGCTCTCTCTCGCTAAGATAAACTTAAAAGAGGCTAAAGAAAATGTTAAGGAAATCATAAAAAAATACATTTACAGTACTGTGCTGTAAAAAGTCCATGTATAAATGGACCCGTGCTTTTCAAACCTTTGTTGTTCAGGGGTCTGTGGTAGGGTCCCCTCCCTAAAGAAGAAAAAAAAAAAAAACACCTCAAGACAACCTTGCTATTCTATTACTTGACCACATCCCTCAGGACCTTGTAACATGAGACCACTTAATCAGACTACATGTTTTTGTGTTACCAAATATGGGAGACAAAGAAGTAAAAAATACATAAAAACTATGCCATGTGGTGTTCGGGACTCAGTTCTTTGGGTAGGAACCCAACTGAATGGTGCTGGCAGGAATAAAGTTGCTTCCTGGAAAGAAAAACCTCTGTGTCACGACTCCCTGTGCAAGAATCCTGCTACAGGTCAACTGTATTAAAATCAGTAAAGTGGTTTAATAGACATCTGCTTTCAGAAAATATTCCCCCAGCTCGTTTTAAAAGTTTTTGCCAATTTAATATGTTGATTACAAATATATAAACCATCCTGTTTTTATCGAGGAGTGTGTTGGACCCAAAACAGCTTTCAAATTAAACACTCTTACCTTTTGGTTTTATAATCCTTACTCAGATCAGTGTTTGGGGGCAGTATACATGAAAACAAGACTTTCTGATACCCAAATGTGTAGGTATAAAAAAGAACCAATCATCTTTTATAATTCAGTGGTGCCCCTCCTGTGTGAAGAATTGCAGGGGAAACGCCATAGAGTAAAACGGAAACTCAGATCAAGTTTGCAGACAAGGCAGGGGCCAGGAGGAGGCTGCAGACCTCTGGCACATGAGGACCCATCCAAACCCAACTCCAGGACAGCTTCTAGCAGCTGGTCCATAAGTCCATGGACCCAGGGTGACGTAGGCCCCCTTAAAATGCCTGCCTGAGAAAGCTGCAGCCAAAACATGTTCCAGCCAAAATACGGTGAGCAGATAGGTCTCTGAACAACCCCCCCCCCCAGGGCAGTTATTTTTAGAAAGCTGGCAATTATAAATCCTTCCGCTGCCCTTTGAGATGTAAAACTACCACCCAGAGCTGTCTCTGAAATGTAATTATCCAGGAGAAAAAGGGCCTCACTTAGGTGGGCACTTCGCACTTGGCACCACCACCTCCCATCACAAGAAGCACCAACTCAAATCCAGACAGTCACACCGACCCCATCACGCCCTCAGTGGCTTTCCCGCACACCCAGCCTTTAAAGTCTCCAGCCTTTTTTTCCAGGAAACGATTTCAGTTCACACCAGCCCCTACTGCAGTAGTATTAGTCTGCCCTCAGCTCATTAGCTGGCTTTCTCTTTGACCTGGGACGGGCATCACCTGGGATATGTTAAACTGATACAAACTGTCCCTGCGCAGAGCTGACGCAGGCCGGATTTGGCTAGACGGAGGGACCAGTTCACAAGCTGAACCACCTTTGCAGTTCAATTAAATATCAGAAGGAAAACTACCTCCTGTATCGAAGTAGAAGGGCATGGCTACAAACCACAGCAAATATAAGAACAGCCATAAAAGGTGGGAAACCTGAAAGGGCGGGCCTACGCCGGCCGACTCCATCTTGTTCTGTGTCCTTCACCTTGACCACACCTCCTCCCCTTGAGTAACCCCCGCCTCACCTGCCTAACAGGACTCGGACCCTTCCCCAGCCAATCGGCTGAGGCCATAGCCATTACCTCACCAACTGCCCCTAGGCCCCAATAAAACCTTTGTCCTTTTGAAACTTGCGCTCTCTCCCTGGTATCTCACTGCTGAGTCGGTGCAGGTAGGGGATTGAGCTCGAGCTAGCTCGAATAAAGGCTCTTTTGCTTTTACATCAAACTCGGCTCCCTGGCGGTATTTGGGGATCACGAATTCTGGGCATAACAAACCCACAGAACTGATTTCTATACAGAAAGCTCCAATAGGACAGAATTCCACCAGAACCCAAAATGGTAATGGGACACTGGGAAGCCGTGTGCTCACCACTAGCTGGGAGTGAGGCCAGCTGTCCTCACAGCCCGCACTTTGGATGGAATTCTTTGCAGGCAAAGGAAAGCCAGCAAGATAATGGCATCTTTTGCCAACGGCAGTGTTTTGACATACACAATTAGATAATGAGGGAGCAAGGGGTGGGCTAAGGACAAAGTGCAGGCTAGCACACTGCCCCGTCTCCCCTGCCAGGTGGGATGTGTGTGATAACTCCTCAGGCACTTCTGGCTGCCCCAGGACAAAGGAGAGGAAAGAAAACAAATGGCCAACTGATAGGGATCACAGTCTTACAGGACATGAGTCCCAATTTACAAATATCTTGCTTGGTAAATTACAAGATTTAAAAGGCAATTTTATCAACAGCCACCTCCAGAAACCTATCGACTCAGTTTCCTGGAGCCTCAACATCACCCCTCCATAGTGATGTGGGGAACAAAGGCAAGAAGGAAATGACAGGTAAAATTAAATTTCATCATAACCTGCAGCCCATTGACAAATAACTGAGGCAAATACAGAGTTTACCATTTCTCCAGGAACCCCCTTCAGTCATAATGTTAATGCCTTACCAGAGGGAAAACCACCTTGGCTTGACAATAGCAAGGCGTCAGGTATCTTAGGAGTCATGCTGTGACTTCCCTCACAGTGAAGTGAGCTGGCTGAGCTCCGGGAGGTGTGCAGGAGCCAGCCCACCTCAGGCCTTCCGTGAGTTAAGTTTTCCTTGCAAGCAGGCTGAATCAGGACTACCTGGTCCTTCCGGTTCCATACCGCCTGAAATACTCCCCCATTCAAGAAATGCTTCTGGATAACTCATCTGGAGAGGCCCAACTAGCTCTGCTTGCTGCGATTTGGGATGATGACACACCGTGACCATGTGTGGTGGCTCACTGCAAGAGAAGGGGAGCGGCAGCTTTCCTCAGTATCTGTCCCTGTACGCATTAGCTCCATGAACATTTTCATGGGGCACACCACACACACTCATTTTATCAGCATTTAAAATACTGTCAAAAAAAACACCACCGTTGCTTTGCTTTAATAAATGTTTATTTAGCGCCTAAGTACGAGGCACTGTGTTTGCACCAGGAGGAATACGCAGATGAACAAGGCATAATTCTTGCCCTTAAGCTCACAGTCTAGTGCGGGAAACTAGACATGTACACAAGGAACCATCATACGAGGCACAAAGCGATAAAATGCCATGGGATTGATCCCAGTAGAGTATTATGAGAGGAAGAAAATACTACTTTTGGATGAAAATATGAGATTAGAGAAGTTGCCTTAGAAGTAGGGGGTCTACAGGTCAGGTGTACACGGGAGCAAATTAAGGGGAAAAAAATAAACCAGAAGACTCCAAAGTCAGAAGCGGGAGGTGCTAAGTGCTGAGGCGGGAGGAGGAGGGTGGGCCCAGCATAGGACAGGTGGCTGGAAGATGTGTCTGGAAGCTGTGTGGGCTCCCCTGAGGGTGGTTCTATACATAATGCCAGGCAAAGCTGTTGCAGAGGTGATCTTACTCAAGCTCTGCTTTATAAAGCTTAATTTAGAGGCAATGGATAGCGACTTTACAGAGGGAAGGGCTGAAGGAGGAGGCCCGTTTAAAAATAATTATAGGGGCAACTGGGTGGCTCAATCGGTTAAATGTCCAACTTCAGCTCAGGTCATGATCTTGCGGTTCATGGGTTTGAGCCCCACATGGGGCTCTGTGCTGACAGCTCAGAGCCTGGAGCCTGCTTCAGATTCTGTGTCTCCCTCTCTCTCTGCCCCTCCCCCGCTCACATGCTGTCTCTCCCTTTCTCAAAATATATAAAAAGAGGTTTAAAAACAAATGATTACAAGAGCCCGGATTAGAGTAACAAGGCAGCCACAGTGAGAATGCAGGCTTTTCGGATGGAAGATGGGATGGAAGTGACAAGAGAGGGGAATGGCTAAATATGGAAAACGGAGATAAAGGAGGTAAAGGGGGGTGAAATGTGACGGAGTTTCATACCTAGAGACAAAGAGACCCATCCACGAGCTAGGAGAATCCAGATGAAAAGTCTGAATGTGGGAAGAGAGGCGGGAAGAAGGGAGGATGGGTGCTGGCGAGCGTCCAGGCGGAGGGTCCAGCGGGCCGTTACAGTGGAGTTGAGGGTCCAGGGTAGAGGTCCAAGCTGGAACACCAGCCAGACAGCCGTCTGTCAGTGGCAACAGCCACAGCCCCGTGGAGGTGGCCCCGGGTCACCACGCAAAGTACAACCTGTTCCACCTTTCCTTCTATACGGAACTCTCCCAGAAAAGTCAGAAGCATGATGATGCATCATATGAAACGTGCTGTTTCCCTTTGCGTGCTCTCCTGTCTTCACTCCTGAGAAACCATGTCTTCGGTGTTAGGATTCCAAGCGGGAAAGTTGCTTGCCTCCACTGTGGAGGGTCATTCTGAAAAGATTTACTCCAATGAGAGTTTTTTTAACCTTTTCATTATCACTTATTTTGAAGTTTTCTGTAATAATAAAATTATTTTCCTAAGGATTTCAGAAAAAACATCGATGTATCCTGCCTCACTGAGCCTAAGAGCTGGAAGGGACCAGAGAGGTCATCACTTTCTCCCTCATTTCACAAATGAGGAAACCGAGGCCCTGAGAGGCCACAAGACTTGCTGGCATCTCACATGGCAAGGATGGTGGAACTGGCACCACAAGCAAGACAGTGTGTTTTCTCTCTGCCACGACTGTACCCTGGGTGCCAGCTACCATCTGACACACAGAAAGACAGATAGATGGGTAGACAGACAGACAAACAGGTACGTAAGTAGGGAACTAGGAGCAAGAGTGACTGGGAATAACACATTTATATTTTAACTTCTTTTTCAAGTGGGGAACAGGAGAGAATGGCTTCTGATAGAAAGGCATTTTTTTGGACCAGCAATGCCTTGCAGAGCTGAAAAGGAAATTACTCTCTCTTGAAATATTAAAGTGCACTTAACCAGAAAATATTAGGCTACATTACTACACCTCACATTCGATAAGCCTCACAGTCAGCCGCAACAGAAATGATGGTATTCTTGGTTGGCACGGGTGCATGTGGAAAGGCCGTTTGCAGGAAAACAAGGTCAATACAAATATACAAATTAGACTTTACGTTGTTTTATCCGTCACAGATGCAAAATGCCCACGGTAATTCCCTGTTAGAAAGTTATATGAGAAATCCTCAGAATGAGGTTCTAAATACATTTACATAGAAGATGGAGAAAAAAAGACAACTCCATTGCAAATACAGAAGTCCCAAATATCCAGGCAGGGTTCTGATGAACAGCTGTGTCACAGTAAACCAGCCAGAGTACATCGGGTTCTTCCCCATCATCTGGAAACACACATCCTATCGATTTTTAATTAATGGTTCCCTCTAATAAAGGCTGCTTCAACACATCCCCCAGGCCCACTAGAGTCTGCCAGCAACACATCTGGGTGGGAGCTGTCAGATTTTCCAAAAAACCTTCTTTTTATAGAGAATGTAGGCAATGAGCACCCAAAGTGCAGAGGCAACTATGTTCTGAGTTAGATGCTCTTTGTGTGACTGGTTGTCCCCCAGCTTCCACTGGAAGGGGAAGTAGTTCTCAAACACCTCGTGGCCAACGTACACCAGAATAGAATTCATTCCTGGAGGAGAGATGCACAAGGTAAGGCTTTCCTGAGCCACATCTGATCATCTACTTAATTCTGGAAATTTGACTTGGGTTCAGTGAAAAAAACCAAAAAGCTTGCACCTACATGATTGGCTACTGCCAAAAATACATGATGTGTATCTTAGATACTATTACATGTAAGCTCGATCAAAAATAGAAAATATTTATGACAGTGTAACCCGTGAATACTAAATCTGCCAGGAGAGCCAAAATTATGAACTTCTATTTTCTAGGGTTAGAAAAATGTAGCTATTACAAGAATCAAAGGGCTAAAGTGAGTCTTCAAGTAGAACTGCATGGAAACCATTCTGTTTATCTCTTGATATTTCTTATGCGTAATCTGTAAGGTAGTATATTTACACTCAGAAGGCAAGCATGGCCCCATTGCTGAAGCATCAGAAGCTGGCTAATATGCCCTGGATGGTTTCTGATGCTCCGTAACTCAGCATTTCCTGAAGAAACAAGTGGAGCTTGGTTATGCCCCCACAATATAAACAGATAAAATGCGTGGACGGCATCAGTACAGGCCAAGGACGTCCTGCACGTGGCCTGGGACAGTGTGGCCCCGGCTGCTTTCTCCCTCAGCCTGCATCTTGGAAATCTGCCACTGAGGCCGGGGGCCCAGGGACGTAGCACTGGGCGTGCTCAGCATCTCTGGGCTGACCCACTTGGTCGCCATCATCGACTCTGGGTGACTTACCTGGGTAGAAGAACGGGGTCCCTGTCCACAGTCCCTTCACGTCCACAATAGGGTACAGGATAAGCAGGATGAAGAAGGCAAAGGAGCTCAGTGTGGTGACATAGGAAATGGACCTATGAGGTGAACGGGGTGTTTCAGGCTCCCGAGGAACGCATCCAGTATCAGCAGGACCAACCCACATGAAAATGACATGGTTTTCTGTACCTACCACAGATTTTTGTTTATTGGAATAAAGCCTTCATTTTCAGAAATTTTCGTCAAAGCAATAGAAATAAGCCCCTGAAATGGGGGGGGGGGGGGGAGGGAGAACGTTAGTTTTTTATATTATCTCCAAAAAACCACTGTGTTTCAAAACTGGAAAATACATTAATTGCTTAAGGAGGGCTGAAAATTGTGTTTTATATTTTATTCTTTTAACTGGAAAAATATTTTCAAGATGCATAGCTAAAGATATTCTCAAAAAAATATTCTTAAAAACATCTCCAAAGCATTCTTCTGAGTTGAAGGTAAAGTAATTGATAAATTAGAGAGGAAACATGAGGGATAAAACAAACAGCCAAACTTTCAACTCTGCCACCTGGAGATCTGGAAGCAGACCTTTGGAAATGTGCTGTCTGCCTGGTCTTTCTGGTCTGGCTCCCCACCAGAACCCACACCACTTCCTCAGGCATTCCTGGCCAGCTGGTTGACAGCAAACACTCTTATTTATAAAGACATTAGGCTAAGAAAATTAACCTGAGAGTTTAGGTATAAAGATTTGTTTCTCTCCATTACTCTAGTGAAGAACGCAGCTACTGTGATGTGGTGATAGCTGCTATCTGTTGCTGCTAAACATTTTATTTCTTTGAAATATACGTGTGGAAGGAATTTCAATGAGGAACATAGGTTACTTACTAGAAAACAACACCAAGCAGTGAATCTGATCAGTATGTCTTTGGTCTGGTCCTTGTAATACAAGAGTATTTTTCCTGCCTGGAGAGGAAAACACAGATGACCAAGAGACCTGCTTAAGGTGTATTTGTATTTCATGTTCATCCACTGTCCTAATCACTTGTCTGCCAAGCACACTGCTAGATGCTGGGATTACCAAGAGGGATGGAACGTCACCCCTGCCCTAGACAACTAGACACCAAGGCACAGGGGACAACTCGGGAGTGGAGGAAATGCCAGAGAGGAAGTGCCACAGGTTGAGGCTACGACTGCAGAGCAGGAAGGGCATCTGGGCAGAATGGAACAGCATGCACAGAAGCATGTCAAATGGCTGAAAGAGCATGTGTCCCTGAGCTGCAGGTAATTGTCAAAGGCTAGAGGGTTGGGATGGGCGGGAAGATGGTAGGCAGGTGGGCTTGTGGGTCTCTCTGTGAGGCACAGGCTTTCTCCCATAGGTGAGAGGGAGCTGAGGAAAGTCACTCCCCTACCCCCCTCCCACCCCCAAAAAACTAGTAACAAGGGACAAGCTCTGACAGCCTGCCAGATGGCCCATTCTGGCAGCAGTACAGAAGGGGGCAGGGTGGAACTAGAGGCAGAGAAACACTTTAGAAACAGTACAATCTGGACTTTGCATAAAAACTCCCTGAAATTAGGAAATAACTTCTGAAAGCATAAAAGGATAAGAAAATATTCATAATAATCTGTAATTAAGCTAAAATTTATGAATGTTTTCTATATGCCAGTTCTTAGAATTGTACATAAATTAGCTTATTTAATCCTCTCAACACCGTCATGAGGTAGATGCTGCTGGAGCACAGAAGGATGGATGTGCTGGAGGCTACCCAGCTAGAAAGTGGTGGAATGCGGTTCAGACCCAGGTGGTGTGGACCCAGGTGTGCGCTCTGAACCCTATCCAAGGCTGCTCCCACAGGCATAGACTTACCTCAAGAGCAAACGCAGGGATTAAATGAACGTATGTAAAAGTACCCACTGTGAACCATAAAGTGCGACAGAGAGAAGTATAAAGCAGTGTTTCTAAATATGAAATCACCAAAATGTATATGCTTTAGACCTGCACCATCCAATATGGGAGCCACTAGCCTCATGAGCCTATTTGAAATTAAATTTAAATTATTTAAAATTAAATGAAATTTAGGGGTGCCTAGGTGGCTCCGTCGGTTGAGCATCGTATTCTTGATTTCGGCTCATCAGGTCATGATCTCGCAGTTCGTGGAATCAAGCCCCACATCAGGCTCTGTGCTGGTAACACGGAGCCTGCTTGGGATTCTCTCTCTCCCTCCCTCTCTCTGTTCCTCCCCCACTCATGTGTGCTCGCTCCCTTCCTCTCTCTCTCTCTCAAAATAAATAAACATTTTAAAAAAGAATAAAACATGGGATGTCTGGGTGGTTCAGTCAGTTAAGAATCCGACTCTTGATTTTGGCTCAGGTCATAATCTCACTCATGGTTCATGAGTTTGAGCCCCGCATCAGGCTCCATGCTGACAGCTAACAGCACAGAGCCTGCTGGGATTCTCCCTCTCTCCCTGTCTCTCTGCCCCTCCCCTGCTCATGCTTTCTCTCTCTCTCTCTCTGTCAAAGTAAGTAAACATTTTAAAAATTTAATAATAAAACTTAATTTAATTTAATTAAAAATTCAGTTCCTCAGTCATGCTCGTATACCACATTTCAAGGTAAAAGCCATATGGACATAAAAAACATTTTCATTGTCACGGAACATTCCATTAGTGCTGCTTTACAGGCTTCTTCCTCTTCCAGTTAGTTCTGCTCAAACAATAGTTTCAAACATCAATAAGGAGAACATTAGGGGATAAAAGTCTAGGCTGTTCAGAATTTTAACAAAATTGCACATAAGATACACCAAGAACCACCTATATTGACTCTGGCATAAAATATGCATAACCTGAAACCATACAAAGTATACATGAAAGAAATGTGCCAAGTGCCAGTACACTCCAGCAGGAAAACCTTTTTACCCACAAACTGCTGTGCTTCTATTGCTAAGATAAGCCACATAAATAATGAGAATCTGGGGAAGCATATAGGAATTACACGGAATTATTTCAATGTGCTAAATTTTAGCAAATTCTAGTTTTGACCATTTGTCATATATAAACAGAATGTATTATACCACAGAAGATATGTTTCCAGTTACTTAATGAAACAGTTTTTGAATTAGTGATGAATCAATAATCATAAGCTATATAAAATAAACAAATACCTGAACTCCTAAAAATGCCATTACAATGGAGTTGATGGTCCCTAAGATTCCCTCTGGATCGTAGGCCACCTCGGTGTGATAAAGCACCTTAACAAAGCAGAAAAAGAAGGCAGAACCCACTGACCATGAAACGCACACAAACAACTCAAAGACTAAATACAAACTTGAGTACACTCCAGAATTCAATGTTTTTTGTTTTTGCTGCAGAAATTCACTGCCAATTTGTGGGGATTACAGGCAGAATACTTCTGGGTGACAAAGTGTGGGGTGTGTGACACCAGAAGGAACACAGAGCCCAGGGACAAGCTGTGGTCCAGAGCAGCCACTTGAACCTCAAGTGCCCTGGGACACAATGCTTCCCCGCCCAGTTCCAAAACTGTGCATAATACCTTCATAACTGTTAGGCTTATTCAACCTGGTCAACCCTACTGTAACATCAAAAAGATGTTCTTTCCTAACTTCTCTTATGGCAAATTAACATTTAAAAACATACCTGTACTAGGGCACCTGGGTGGCTCATTCAGTTAAGCATCTGACTCTTGATTTTGGCTCAGGTCGTGATCTCATGGTTTGTGAGTTCGAGCCCCGTGTCAGGCTCTGTGCTGACAGTGCGGAACCTACTTGGGATTCTCTCTCTCCCTCTCTCTGCCCCTCCCCTGCTCATGTTCTCTCTCTCTCTCTCTCTCTCTCTCTCTCTCTCTTTCTCAAAATAAACATTTAAATATGTGTGTGTGTATATGCATTTTTTATTATAAAACAAATATTATTATGGAAATTGAAGAAATTTGGAAATATACAGTGTAGTGGATGCCACAGTGCATCACATAGACATCCCCCTGCCCCACCTCTCTCAGGACTAAAGCATTTGTTTCCTGAGCTGGTAGAAATATTAATGGCCAGAAAGCTCTCAGCCAAGTCCCTTTTCTGGATCTGTCCCTGACTGAAGAGAGCTGCCTCTCCAGGAGCCACACTCCCTTGTTGGGGGCAGTCTGTATCCAACCAGGGTTAACAAGGGCCCGATCTCTCACTCCAGAACAACTGTAAAGCACCAGCACAGCCCCCCCAGGAGATTAAGGCGGTATGACTATGAGGCAGTCCAACTGCCCCTTCTTCAAGTTCCTAATCCCTTTGATCCCTAGCAGGTGTCAATCCCAAAAGTAAAGGCCTGATGGGTTCCCTGTATACGAATCTCAGACTCAGATTCGGCTGCCAGGAAGCCCAACCGAGCTACAGGAAAAAGCACGCTGCTGCATGCTTGACACAGTGCATTCACACTTTCAAATCCAAATTAATGAATACACACATTTAATGAACATTAAATTTCCTAAATCAGCAAACTGTTCACCTAAAAATTAGTTCCCATCACAGTCTGCTAAACAGACAGTTTCCAGTTGGCCAGCCCCTTCCATTTTCCCTCACTTCAGACCCCCCAAATGTCTAGTTCTAAGTGCAAGCTAGGCTCACTCACGGCCGAAGAAGGATGCTGGTAAATGTGGTCATCGCCCAGAAGTAAGCGGTCAATGTAGCCAGCAGCTCCTCCAGTACAATTTGGATACTTCCCCAAATCTCCAATGCCACCAGGTCCGAGATAACCACTGGAAAAGAGAACATGTACTTCACTGACAAGACTTCAGAGGGGCTCAGGGTATATACTGGCAATTGTTGCAGCCCAACAAGTGGCTTCACACAATGCAACCCCTCGGAGCCATGTTACCTTACAGCAATGCTTTTTTGACTTGACTGCTCCCTGCGTGCTAAGGTGGGAGGCTAGCCTGCGTTCAAACTGACCCTGAAAAAGCCTCACGGAGACATTCCTCTGGACATCCACCCAACTCCTCTCCCAACACGCACTATGCCTCAAAGAACAAAAGAGTGAAAGAGAATTCCTCTTGGGAAATTTGCAAGCTATCACCCCAGAAGCTCTGACCTGGCAGAAAATGACATGCAAAAAGGGATTACGTACATGGGCTCACTTACGTAGGACATCCAGGAACAGGCAAGAAGAATGTCAAGCCCAGCCAAATGCTTTCCAGCATCAGAATGAAGAGCCACTGGGGCCAGCTGAAGATGATGTCTCGAAGGGAAAAGCAGCTTCTCTCCTGAGTGAGGGGCATAAAAACACATATATGAACTACATGCAAGTACAATAGGAAAAAAAAAGATGCATATATGTATTGGGGAAATTCTGTGTGATTCCTCTCTGGCCTTGATGGTAGTAATACAAAACTAGATGCATGTTTATTTCATATGTATCCTATGGTCTAGCTGCCCCTCTCCATGAAATACCATAATAAAACATTAGTTAAAAAGACAGCACTGGGTAATTCCACTCCTATACCCAAGAGAATTGAGAACAGATGTTCACACAAAAACTTGTACACAAATACACATGGAATCTTTACTCATACTAGGCAAAGAATGGGAATAAGTCATATGCCCATCAATTGATGAATGTATCCAAAAGGTGGGACATTCATAAAACGGAGTATTATTCAGCAGTAAAAACGAATGAAGAACTAAAACATGGCACAACATGGATAAACCTTGAAAAATATGCTAAGTGAAAGCCACCAAACAAAAAAGGCACATATTATAAAATTCCACTTATATGAAATGTCCATAACAGGTAAATCTACAGAAACAGAAAATAGATGAGGAGTTGCCTAGGGCTGGGGGAGTTGTGGAGAAACGGCAAGTGGCTGGTAGTGAGTACAGGGTTTCTTGTGGGATAACGAAAATGTTCTAGAACTGGATAGTGGGATGACTGCACAACTCTGTGAATATACTACATGTCACTGAATTGCACATTTCAAACTTGTGACTTTTACAGTATGTGAAACATATCTCAATAAAGGTGTCATTAAAAAAGCAATTAAAAATACATTTTTAAAAAGGAAAATGAAATTTAAACTTTTGAAGCTGTCCTGGTTTCCTGGTTGAAAGAAGTATAGCCCACCTATCCTTTTTTTTTTTTTTAAGTTTATTTATTTTTGAGAGACAGACAGCATGAGTGGGGGAGGAACAGAGAGATAGAGAAAGAGGGAGAGAGAATCCCACGAATCCCATGTGGGGCTCAAACCCACGAAACCCATGAGATCATGACCAGAGCCAAAACCAAGAGTTGGATGCCCAACCAATGGAGCCACCCAGGCGCCCCTGGCCCACCTATTCTTGGTGTCACACCCCACCCCTTACTCTATCATGGTGGCTGTGGAGGAGCCTCCACAGACCTTAGGTCCCACACATGGCTAACCAAGCCCATGTTCATGTCTACTCTCGCTTCACCTCAAGAAAAGCCATAGCAGAGGGGACACATACAACAACAGAGTGGGCAGAACAGGTGAAGGAACAATGATCCAATCCCCTCCAAGGACATATAACTGAACAATCATGACAGGGAAGGCCAAGTGAGTGTGGGGTTCAGTGATGAATATGCTAGTTACATATACAGAAAGGAGCTAGAAAGCAAACACAACTTTATAAATTAAGTAGGATCCCAAGTGGAAGAACTTTAACACTTCTTCCTAAATTTTTACCTCTACCAGGGAAAAAAAGAGCTCCACCTGGGTAAACTCACTGAGCAATTTATATTAAGACAGAAAGCAATCACAAGGGGCGCCTGGGTGGCTCAGTTGGTTAAGCGTCCAACTTCAGCTCAGGTCATGATCTTGCGGTTCGAGGTTCAAGCCCCACATCAAGCTCTGTGCTGACAGCTCAGAGCTGGAGCCTGCTTTGGATTCTAGGTCTCCCTGTGTCTGCCCTTCCTCCACTCGCACTCTGTCTTCTGCCTCTCTCTCAAAAATAAACATTAAAAAAAAAAAGAAAGAAAGCAATCATGAAAGAAATGAAACTCTCACATACTTCCTACAAATAAATACTAACTAGCCAAAGACAATACTGTCATTCTCCTCCACCCTACCTTGGCATTTTTCCTCCAAGTTGAATCTTCACAGCATGTATACAGACACTGAAATGTTTCATGAGTTTCTATATATCTTATACTGCAAGGAATTAAAAAATTGGCAGTAATGCCCCAAAAGACTAAACTAGCAAACTGGATGATGGTGATATTATTTAATGCCATCAAAATGCATCTGATCACTGGACACTTAAAAATTTATTAGGAGGGGAGATCTCATGTTATGTGTTTTTTCCCCATAATAAAGAAAAACGATTGATGTAAAGACTAAATAAAAATAACTAATTGAAGGAAAAAAATAATGCATTTGACTAACAGAGTCTACTGACTCTGAGTCTACTGACATACAGTACTGTGCTCAGCACTAAAGAAGGTTCTGAAAATCATACAGTGATTTCTGCACCCCCAGCCCCATCATGTTTAAAAGTAGGTTTTCTCACCGAGGCACAGCTTTCAGGCACAGGTTTGGCAAAGATGAGCTCTAACACGGCAACCACAAAGTAGGTCACCCCCAGCCGCTGGAGCACACCAGGGATTCGCACCTTATCCCAAGACACTATAGAAGGCACAAGTTAAGTAAAGTGTTAGCCAGAATTCCTCTTCCTGCCCAAGACAACATTATTTTTTTCTAAGGGGGAAAGTACTCTATTGTACTTAAGTACACTTTGAAGCTCTTGGAGATAGTAATACATATGGGATTCAGCTCAACCTCACAGCTGGAAGTGGCCAGCTGGGACATGGGGACAAGAATACGTGCCTTCCTTGGGTGTGGGACAAAGCAAGGACTACCTGGGCCCTGGGGTTCCTCCCCTGGCCCTTTGTCACACCAGGCATGGGTTCAACCAGCTGTCACATCCACCATCAACTTGCAGAGCCAGCACAGGCCACAAATAGATTCTCCCTGTCCTACAGGCTACGTGACTACTCACTGGAAGAGTGTGACCATGTGATGAGCCCTACAATGTATCCTCCTGGGAGCAGTGGTTCACTTTTTGAAGATCCACTGAATCAACTATTATGTGACACCTTTCCTTATAACCCCAAATGGAAGTGACCTCTACCTCCTCCTAATGTGCTTCTAAGCTGAAGGGACCACATGACTCTTGTCCAGGTAACTGTGTCCTGTTTTACTAATGACACTGCAAGCCCCTTGAGTACAGCAACCACCAATTTCCCTGACTCTGACGCTGGTCCCAGGCACAGGGTGTGTGTCCTTCCCTCAAGCTTCCTGCGTCGCTCACACTGCTAAACAACAACAAAGATATTCCTTCCCAGCAACCCAGCAGGCATACAGGTGATAACCAAGGTGGATTGTTGAACTACCACACAACAGCCTTATTATGAAAGCTGATGAATCCAAAGAGGCAGGAGGGCAGGGTCTGAGAACCAGGTGACCTGATCTGGCTCTACTCTGTCCCTGCACTTGGAAGATCCACAGAAAGCACTTTAATCTCTCTGGGACTCAGAGTCTTCCTTTGGACAGCAGAAGGATTTGAGTAGTCTTGGAAGCTCCTCCCAGGTCTGAAGTCCCAAGATAATAATAATAATACCCGATGTTATACAAGCATGTTTACACTTTTCTAATAACTGTTCTTTTTGCAGGAACCTGAGATGAAGGAATTATATTTCTTTTTAATTCTCATACATAGTTTTCCTATTTCAACCCAAATATATACAAAAACAGGGGAAAAAATACTTACATGGACCAAGGCAGTAATTGGGGTTCACAATGAACATTCCTATACAGATTAACAAGAAACTCCTCCATCCAATTTTCCCCATCAATTTGAGTTTTGAACATCCTCGCTGCAATATGGAAGTCATTGACAGAAAAATCGAAGATCCCATAATAAATACAAACCTAAAAAAAAAGACAGCTATTAAAAGGTGGCCATTTCTAGGGTGGTTTTACTTTTTTATCTATATGTCATCACTATTTCATAATCTACTACATACAAGAAGCAACACCTGATTTTCTAAAGTGGCTAATTATTGAAGTAACATTGGAGGAGGAATCAGAAGGTAACCCTGTTGGCCTATAAGGTTTGTGCACCTTCAAGTCCTATCCTAGAAGGAAAATTCTTCAGGGCTGAGTGCAGTTTCCAAGGACAAGACTTCCTTTTAGTTGTCAAAGACAACAATGATGAAGAAGATGCTACAATCTGCAGAACCTGATATTCACTAGCACACCCTCAAAGTCCTTGAGAAACAATGCATTTCAATCATTTCTAAATTCACTCTTTTGCCTGGAAAAAAAAAAAGGAAGTTTTTTTTTTTTCTAATTTTGTCTGAGCCACCCACCTCTTTTCCTTCCTTTTTACTATACTAATCCTTTAAAAAAAAAAAAGCCAGAAGAGCAGTCTTTCTAATTACTGGGTGTGGGGTTAACAGAAGATGAGAGTTTGCTCTTTGGTTCCCCCAGCTTCCTTTCTTGGGGTCACCTAATTGGATAAAAGTGTCTAGTAACAGGAACAGAAACCCATTTCCTATAGGGAACCTTGTAAAGAATATACATAAGTAATTACCTAGTCTTCAGACATATAAAACTTCCTCCTCCCCAAACCCATCTCAAAAAAAGAACCTTAGCTCTCCTGCAAAAAACCCTGAATGCATATTAGTGATGGAACCCAAGGGATCAAAGACCTAAACCAACAGCCAGTACTACCTCCTAAAGATGGAACAAAGTTGCTCCAAGAGTCACGAGCAAAGACACAAATTCCACATTGTACAGGAAGTCAAGGTCCCTTAACAAGGTGAACAAACCACAGATGATCAGTGATGGAGTGGGTCACTCACTCCAGGATTATTTTACATTTTAATTTATTACTATCATTACCCTGTTACATACCTTATCAGAATTTCCTGATGCCAATACACTACATTTCTTTCAGGAACTGATTTTTATATTTATTTTCAGGATGAATGGGATTTAACTACATATTCAGAATTTATGATTTCCTACAAGATTCCAGGATCTCGAATACCATATCTACAGTAACAAAATGTTCCCTCTGAAATCACTCATCTTTTATAAGCAGGCCTTATGCAAGCCCTGTGCCAAGTATAGGAACTATCCAGTAACACAATTTACAGAAGGACCTCATGAGGGCAGACAACTGTGAGTAACATAGGCCTGTGGCCCAGAACTCAAGGCTGGTCTCAGAGAAAGGCTCCAGCATCTGCTGAAAAAACAAAAACCTGGATGACTTATGGAAGAGCTGGTGGGAGACTGCAACTCACCATGGGAATACGAGGTCGGCCACCGTCAGTCCTGGAGAATAACACAAGAACAAGAGTAAGGAAAAGGACTCTAGAATGTAAATACATCCTAAATCTAGATTGGCACCATTATATACTAATATATATGGAAAGTAAACTCACGCAAAGAGTTCACAGGAAAACACTGGGAAGTAACACGCACAGAGACTCCCTGGAGACTCTGCAACTGGTCACTAGGCCTGAGACATTTCCTAAGAACATAACTGGGCATGGGAGAGCCAAAGTAGCAGTGTGTAGACAAGTCTGTTATCTTCGAGCAGTGTTACTCAAAATCCATTCTTAAACCAACTACTAAGCCAGATTCACAGCCATTACTAACCACCACTCAGGACCAACCTGAGTTCAATGGCACCCCTGAGGAGGACCATGAGTCGTAGAAGACAGAACTCCCATGTGGCTGGAATAAAAAGCATATCTGGGCGCTTGGGTGGCTCAGTCGGTTAAGTGTCCAACTTCGGCTCAGGTAATGATCTCATAGTTCATGAGTTCGAGCCCCACATCAGGCTCTGTACTGACAGCTCAGAGCCTGGAACCTGCTTTGGATTCTATGTCTTCCTCTCCCTCTGCCCCTCCCCTGCTTGTGCTCTCTCTCTCTCTCTCTCTCTCAAAAATAAATAAACATTAAAACAAATTTTTTTAAGAATATTTTTTTAAAAAAGACATATCTACAATATGACAAAAATCGTTTACAACTAAATTTTTTTTTTTTTAATTTTTTTTTTCAACGTTTTTTATTTATTTTTGGGACAGAGAGAGACAGAGCATGAACGGGGGAGGGGCAGAGAGAGAGGGAGACACAGAATCGGAAACAGGCTCCAGGCTCCGAGCCATCAGCCCAGAGCCTGATGCGGGGCTCGAACTCACGGACCGCGAGATCGTGACCTGGCTGAAGTCGGCGCTCAACCGACTGCACCACCCAGGCGCCCCTACAACTAAATTCTTAACAGCTTCTGCAGAGGCCCATGGTCCTGCAGCAGAGCTCAGATGTCTACATGTTACCACAGTGAACCACTGCAAGGCCAGCACACAAAAGCAAGAACAAAACACAAAGAGTTAATGGAATCATCCAAAGATCATCCTATGGGGGCAGGAGCTCAGCACTCAAAGGAGGCTGGTGGGGCATCATCTCTGAGCTCCTGAGGGGATGCCGAGAGGTTCTCTTACCCACGCTTCTTTGAGGGGTTCTACACAAGCAATGCTACCCTAAGGAAATATCTTACCATTCCAACTTGAGTGTTTGAAGTACCAATATTTTCCTCCTCCATAATTAACGAAGACCATAAGGATGAGAGCTATCCTGTAAAGCAGCAAAGGGCACACTTTCAGAGCTTGCACACATGACAAGGAATGGCCCAACTGTAAGAGACACATTTATACTCACAAGGGGCAGTCACAACACAGAGGACACTTACAGAGCAGGAAGCCATTCTTTCTAATCACTGTAATTAAGGCCCTAACACAAAGCCCTTCTGTTGCCAACATTTCCAACATGATTTTTTTTTCTTAATTTTAGAGAGACAAAAGACAGCATGAGTCGGGGAGGGGCAGAGAGGAAGAGAGAGAGAATCCCAAGCAGCTCCATACTGTAAGCACAGAGCCTAATATGGGGTTTGATCTAATGAACCCTGAGATCATGACCTGAGCTGAAACCAAGAGTCGGATGCTTAGCCAACTGAGCCACCCAGGCGCCCCTCCAATGTGATTTCTTAAAAGAAAGTTACACTGACGCTAAACTGTGTAACTTGAAAACAAAGCAAACATTTCCCATCACTCAGTTTCACACTAATCACTTAGAAGTCTCAGGTTAGGGGCGCCTGGGTGGCTCAGTCGGTTGAGCGCCGACTTCGGCTCAGGTCACGATCTTGCGGTCCGTGAGTTCGAGCCCCGCATTGGGCTCTGTGCTGACAGCTCAGAGCCCGGAGCCTGTTTCAGATTCTGTGTCTCCCTCTCTCTGACCCTCCCCCATTCATGCTCTGTCTCTGTCTCAAAAATAAATAAACATTAAAAAAAAAAAAAAAAAGAAGTCTCAGGTTAAAGAACTGTAATAGAAGGCATACAGTTGTTAGAGCTGAGGGCTCAAATCATGGGCCCTCCTCTCTTACGAGGGCAAGACTCTTATCAGTTACCTCAGTGTGCTTCTCTGTAAGAGGGGAAACACACCCACAGGGGCCACTGGGACTACTGAGGAGAATAATGTATATCCTGGTGCCCAACCAGTGCTTGGCATATTTTAGGCACTTAATAAATGTTAGTCTACCTGAGAACATCTCATTTCTAAAAGCAGCAAAATGAGAATTAAAAAAAGAAAGAGGAATATGATAAAATAGACTCTGAATACTTGACTGTTTGATGCTAATTCTGCAGGATACTGAAGAATGAAGACTTTAGTGTGTCAGTGAGGTTATTGCCTGGCTGTCCCCAGGCGACCTCGGGCAAATTACCTAACTCTTCATCAGTACAACAGGCATATTAAAAGTTTATACCTCATAGGGTGGTGGAGAGACTGAATAAATTATGACAAGGAGGTGCCTGGCACAGGGCAAGAATTCAAAAATTGTTACCAATGTTCATTACTCTCATTATTGCCTGGCTTCAAATATACACCCCAGGAGCACTCAGCATCTGGGGAGGCTGGGACAGAATTATAAGGTTATCACTGGAGTTTAAAAGCCCTCCGTGGGCAGAAATGGAAGGCCTGACACCTAGATGTTTATTTTCAGCTATATAGGTTTTTCTTTTTAAGGTTTTACTTTTATTCCAGTTATCATACAGTGTAATATTAGTTTCAGGTGTACAATACAGTGATTCAACACTTCCATAGAACACCTGGTGCTCATCACAAGTGCACTCCTCGATCCCCATCACCTATTTCTTCCATTCCCCACCCTCCTCCCCTCAGGTAACCATCAGTTTGTCCTCTATAGTTAAGAGTCTGTTTCTCCATTTGCCTCACTCTCTCTCTTTTTTTATCCCTTTGCTCATTAGTATTGCTTCTTAAATTCCACATATGGGTGAAATCATATGGTATTTGTGTTTCTCTGACTGGCTTATTTCACTTAACATCATACTCTCTGGCCCCATCCAGGTCATTGCAAATGGCTCAAGCTATACAGTTTTACGCTTTATTTTCAGAGTTGGGTCCTGGCCCTCACTCTTCTACCTGAACTCTAAAAGAAAAACAACTTGTTGTATGACTCTGTGGATTTGCTACCAAAAGGGCCTGATATTCTAGCTGTTCTGCTAGCAGTGGGGAAGGGCCAGGACAGACACCAGCAACGGCTGGTGCTTCACTTCCAGACCGGCACAGCTTCCCATTTGGCAAGCTGCTCACGGGACACAGGGGTGCAGATGGTCATAGAGGCCCCATGTGCAGCTGCCTGCCCACAGGTGAATGACCTTAACTCAGGAGAATCTACATACCAGTGGAAACGTTCTGGGCTGCACCCCTCGACTCCTCTCTTGCAACTATTATATTTGCTATCGTGACAGTTTTTGAGAAGGGAGAGACCACTGATTTATTTTTACAGCAAGAAGTCCTGCCTACCCTACAAGGTAAATGATATGTAAAAACACCTTAAGTTAGAAGTGTGTTTATGTGCAAACATGTGATCCTGGAATACCTGTGCCCACCGTGTCCCAAGGGAGCCCCACATACCCCCTGAATGTGTCTACACAGCGGAGGCGCGGAGGCGAGGCAGGTGGACACCATCCTCCTGGTTCAGTATCGCCACCGAGTGAGTCTGCCCTGCTTGGAGACCCCAGCTCCTTCAGAAAAATGGGGAGAAAGACATGCCGGTTCATAATGCTGGCAAGTAAATTTCAGTAATCTGTTTTTTAGGGAAGAAATTAACAGAATAGAGAGCTAAAACTCGTCCTGAACAATCCTTTAATCTGCTTTTGTAAGATTCCACCCAGAGGTTTAGTTTTCCACGTTATTTGGTTTTTATGCCGTCTGCTGAGCCTGCAGCTGCCATGTTGATCAATGACCACAAAAAACCAGTCCATGAGTGCATCTGGTACAAGGCTACAAATAAGTATGTCCATAAATGGACAGGAGTGTGCCCATAATGAATTTAACACAATATGTTTAACCATCATAGGAGGCCACTGATTTATAGATTTCATATGGATGTCTCTTATTTTTGACACCCTCTACCTAACTGTATTGACTCAACAGTGCTGCCTGCAGAGGGAAAAATGTCTCCACATCATGCATACAATGCAGCCCAAAGTTCCAACTCACTAGAAAAGAGAAGGGGATCCTGCCCTTCACCAGAGCCGAAGAGAAGGCTGCTTGCTCTTTATTAAGAATACAGAACATTGGGGCGCCTGGGTGGCGCAGTCGGTTAAGCGTCCGACTTCAGCCAGGTCACGATCTCACGGTCTGTGAGTTCGAGCCCCGCGTCAGGCTCTGGGCTGATGGCTCAGAGCCTGGAGCCTGTTTCCGATTCTGTGTCTCCCTCTCTCTCTGTCCCTCCCCCGTTCATGCTCTGTCTCTCTCTGTCCCAAAAAATAAAATAAACGTTGAAAAAAAAAAAATTAAAAAAAAAAAAAAAAAAAAAGAATACAGAACACATGACCTGGCCCTCTACAATATAAATAACATTAATTAAGCCAGACAATAAGTATTATTAAACACAGAATTATAAATTCCAAATCTAGAAAACCACCCAGACCACACATGATGCATTCTAATAACTCACAGAATTGATCAGGCGATCAGTTTCCCGTGAATTTATTGCTTTAGAAATCCAATTATGAAAGTCATCCAAACTGTAAATAAATAAAAAAGTCTGTTAATTTATTCCCTTTGGCAAATTTTTCAAAACGATTGGATAGCATATTCAAAGAAAATTAATTTGAAGTTCATATTCTATACAAGTCAAAGAAATAAACATTTTACAGTATCATTATGTGTGGTCGATCTTCCTTCATCCACACTCCCACCCACCACCCCCTTTCCTGCCTTAGATTGATTATTTTAAAGAATCCCAGACAGGTATCATTTTATCATTTTAGTATGGATCTCTAATAAATAAAAGACTCTTTTTTTAAAAACAGAACTACAGTTCCATGATTACATTTTAAAATATTATCAATAATTCCTAGTATCACCAAACAGCTGGTTCAATTTGTCTCATAAGTTTTTTTCTCCAGTTTATTTGTTCAGATCAGTTTATAAACATGAACCATATATTTAATGCACATATTCTTATTTCTTCTCTTTTTTCCCTACAACATACTCTTCTTTCTACCTCATTCAGCATTGGTAACATCACCACCACATGAAAAATATTAAAACAGAGACATCTAAGGAAGGCCGAAAGGAGAACTTAAGATATTTAAAAATTAGAATTTTTAAAACGCCCTTAATTTTCTTGTATTTTCTTGTCTTCCCAGTGAAAGGCGAGAGACCCTGTATTCTTACTACTGCCTCAGATTCTTCTGGTTCAGACAAACCTAAGCATTCTGGGACTCCCACGGGTACACTGGAAAGTAATAAGCAAGGGACGAGGGACTCTTGCTTGCCAGCAGAGCATTCTGCCTACAAGGCTGCAGAGGCAGAATCACATGCAATTTCAATTCCACAGTGGAGTGAGGTGCGATTTCTTCCCTGTGCAAGAGCTCAAGATCAGAGACCAATTACCTTAAAAAGTGATGTCATAGAGCCATTCATATTGAAAGCACCAAATGAATACACTGTAATAAACTGGAACAGTATCTGCATCTTATCTTATCAAAAGATTGACAAGACAATGGCTTAATTCAAAGAAATGAAACCCCTCCGATAAAATTACACTCTGCCCCTAAAAAGCAGTTAAGTGAAAAATATGCTTCTGAGCAAGAAGTAGTCCTTTTACCCTTCCAGACCCTTATATTTCTGGGATGCACAAAGGGAAGAGGGCCAGACTCCATAGACTCCCCAAAGCTGCTGGGTTTCCCCAAGCTGGCAGGCAGACTTGGACTAGGTTTTTTTTTTCTAGTTTAGATATGGCTCACCCATAACACCTTGTGATTTATGAGATTCTAACAGACGGAGCATTCCAATCAATCTTATTTCTTTAAAAACATGAAAGAACTTTCCTTTGAACGGTGATCTGCCAGGCCTAGATCTATTTTTAATATTTATTTTTGAGAGAGAGAGAGACACAGCGTGAGCAGGGAAGGGGCAGAGAGAGAGAGAGAGAGACACAGAGCCCAAAGTAGCTCCAGGCTCCGAGCTGTCAGCACAGAGCCTGACGTGGGGCTCAAACTCACAAACCGCAAGATCATGACCTGAACCAAGGTTGGACTCTAAACCCACTGAACCACCCAGGCACCACAGGCCTGGATCTATTTTACTTTCTTGTTTTTTTATTTTTCCAGTCTACTAATTCACTCTCACCCGACTCACTGTTAACCAGACAGACAGGGGAGAAGGAATCCCCTGGCTAAGCTGCCTGCCCGTCCTAACCAGGGCAAAGCAAGTCCATGCTGCTGAGGTGTAAAGGTCCAGCCCCCCATCTTCCATCTCTGTGCTAGATGCCCAGCTGGCAGGAGTTGGGATGCTGGCCCAGAGGCGGCCAGAGAGGGGGACGAAGAACACAATGGGGCAGCCACCTCCTGAAATCAGCCCAGGCTTCTCCCACTCACTACAAAAGCAAGCTGCGAGATTCTTTCTGGAAATAATGCCTTCTCAAGCATTTTCTTCTATTTTTTTAGCCATTTGGGAGGATTGAAGGCAAAGATCCATTCAAACTAGTTATCATTTCCCTGAAGTCAGGGACCATCGCTTAGTCTACAGTGGTCCCTAATACCCAGGACTGGACTGGCCATGGAGGACACAATAAGCATTCATTTAATCAAAGAATAACAGTCATTTAAAGAGTCAGACTATCCTGGATATCCTTTTTCTATATTCTACTCCCCCCAACTGTGTCCTCCCCTAACATCTGCTTACCTCAGTAAAAACCTGAGAAATGAGACTGCAATGATGATTGCCACACCAATAAGGAAAGCGACACACACAGCTAGAAAAATCAAAGAAAACACGGTATCACCAAAATGGCATCATAAGCATCGAAGCTGTCACGTCACTACATTTCATCTGTAAGTCAAAAAAAGCAAACAAAAATGGAAACAAGTGAGGGAAAAGCCTATATTCTCATGCTAACTTTCCTATATTCCTATAAACAATTGAGAACACTCGTCATTAGGGGAATGCTAATTTTCATTATGAAAAATATAAAACATCTACAAAAGAACAGAGATTTGTATAATACGCCCACATATACGCATCCCTAGATGCATAGTATTATCTAGTATTATCAACATACTGTCACTCTTGCTTCATCTACTGCTACTCTCCCTCTGCTTTTTATTTATTTATTTATTTTGAGAGAGAGAGCATGAGTGGGGGAGGGGCAAAGAGGTGGGGAGAGAGAATCCCAAGCAGGCTCCGCACTGTCAGCTCAGAGCCCGATGTGGGGCTTGATCCCACGAACCGTGAGATCATGACCTGAGCCAAAATCAAGAGCCAGACACTTAACCAACTGAGCCACCCAGAAGCACCCCTTGCCTGTAGTATTTTTAAGCAAATCCCAGACATCATGTCATCTCCTCCATCCATCTTCCATACGTATCTCTAAAGCACAGACCTCATAAAAGACATGTCAGCATCATGCAACTCCTGACATGGGCGCACTGAGAAGGCTTCTGTAGTAATCTACCAAAAATGCACACCCTCTACCTAGTTAAGAGAAAACATGTTGCACTTTGCAAGCAAGTGCAAATAACAAAATAACTGACCAGTCCTCTTCAAAAGTGTCAAGATCATGAAAGAAAAAAAAGGCTGCAGAGACCCAACAACTAAATGGGCTGTGGGATCCTGCACTACATCCTGGACCAAAAGGGGGGAGCCTTAGAAGGGACAACTGGAGAAATCTGAAAAGCCTATACATCAGTTAATAGCACTATACCGATGTTAACATCCTTGTTTCGATCGTATATATGGGATAACTGTACTATGATTACATAGTTTAGGAGAAGCTAGGAGAAAAGTAAATGGGAACTCCTTTTTGCAATGTTTCTAAAATTATTTCAAAATTAAAAGTTTCTTAAAAATGGACCCTTTGTTATATAATCACAACGTCATTAACAATTCTCTGGCTAACACTGCAACCATATTCCAATTTCTCTAGTTATCTCAAAAAGGTTTTTTGTAGTTACTGTGTTCAGATCAGGACCCAAACATGGTTCCCATTTTGTATTTGCTTGTTATGGCTCTTCAGTCACATCTAATCATAAGTAGCCATTGACCTGTTTGAAATAAGTCGTCTATTAGTATGTCTCCTGTTCTAGATCTGTCAGTATATTTCCTCATGGTGTCACTGGACTTGTTCTTCTATCCTCCAAAGGTTCTATAAAGGGGAAATTAGCTGTAAAGTCTTGACTAAAAAAAAAGTTCAACTTTTTTTGGCAAGATTGCTTCACAGATGGAGCTGTGTCTTTCCCACTGCACCATATCAGGAGCACCTGCTGCAACTGCCCACGTGCCCAATGCACGTGTAAGCTGGGGGAAGCCTCAAGCTCCCTTTTCATGTGATGGTTTCATCCACTCATGACTTTTGTGTGCATCAATTCCTTCATTAAGGATTACCATATATTCTGCCATTCTGTCACATGTATTAGCTGGAATTATTCCCTAAAGAATTTACCCCCATCATCTCAGACTACATAGTTATTCTAAAATGCAGTTAAAACAGGAAAGGCATGGGATGCCTTGGTGGCTCAGTCGGTTGAGCATCTGACTTGATTTTGGCTTGGGTCATGATCCCAGGGTCGTGGGATTGAGCCATGCATCAGGCTCTGTGCTGAGCAAGAAGCTTGCTTATAATTCTGTCCCCATTCCCCTGCTCTAAAATAAAAATAAAACAAAAACAAAACAAAACAAACAAACAAAAACGGGAAAGGCAGGATAAATGCTTAGTTCCTTCCTTTCAATTGATAATTTTAAGTCACTCCAGTTAACATCAGGTGGTCCTTGTTATCTCCCAAGGCAACCAAAGTATTGTTTTTGTGTAGGGGAGGGGCTTTGTTTTTTGGTTGTTGTTGTTTTTAAATTTACTTATTTATTTTGAGAGAGAGAGAGTGCGTAGGGGAGGGGGGGTGGGGAGAGAGAGAGAGAGAGAGAGAGAGAGAGAGAGAGAGAATCCCAAGCAGGTTCCATGCTGTCAGCACATAGCCACCCAACTTGGGGCTTAATCTCATGAACGATTAGATCATGACCTGAGCTGAAACCAAGAGTAGGATACGTAACCGACTGAGCCACCCAGGCGCCCTCAGCTTTGTTCTTTTTCTTTCATAACAAACTTTGGTTTTTGTACATACAATGTGTTTCCATCAATGACATTCCTTATTCTTTTTAATGCTTCAACTGTCCCATGTTGGTCCTTTCATTCTTTTTGG
This sequence comes from Neofelis nebulosa, assembly GCF_028018385.1. Taxonomy (NCBI): domain Eukaryota; kingdom Metazoa; phylum Chordata; class Mammalia; order Carnivora; family Felidae; genus Neofelis; species Neofelis nebulosa. Next base: position 41,070,862 of record NC_080784.1, read on the forward strand.
GGGGCTCTTACATTCTTTTGACCTGACCCTATGGTCTTCAAAAGCTTCACTGTAGACAAGTACTTATTAATGCTCCTGGGGGTTATTATATTATCTAATGGGGGCTCAGACTGACAGATTTTCTTCAGTGGAGTTATTACAGAATGAACAGTCCCTCCTTAATCTAAGGGACTTCTGGATGGTCCATGTAAGACACATACAGAGAATACTGTGCCCTATATCCTAAAACAAGGAAGATACTTGACAGTCATTTCCCCTATTTCCAGTTTGTTCCCATTGCATTAACTTTTTTTTGGTTATTTATGCTTCATAATTAAACTAAATAACACCTATGAGAATATGTTGGTCATATAATTTTCTTAAATATCACATAATTTTCTTAGCATACACTAACGATACAATAAATACATCATAAGTATACAATAAATATAATGTACTTATAATACAACTGTACAATAAATATAAATAAATACAATAAATACATTATAAATAACTAAATAAGGCAGATAACCTATAATTCAGGTTTTAAAGTACACAAAGTGTCACAAGCAGTACTCAAAAACTAAAATCTTTGAAATACAAATTTAAGAAAATTAACAAACAGCATATACGTACGAAGGTTACTGTCAATTGGATTCTTATTGACAACTACGTCACAAGCAATTTCATTGACTCCATTATGGACGTGCTTTACCAAGAGTGAATAGTTTCCAAATTCTCCAAATTTATATTCCAGCCTACAAAAATTTGGTAAATTTAAGAAAAATGGTTAGATTAGGAAATAAGGAGTGGATTATGGTAATGTCATCAAGGCAGAGTGACAGACCAGGAAAGATATTTAAAAATACTGTATTTTGAAGGAAGGAAAAGCTGAAAAGCAAATAGGGATGAAAAAATAGAAAATGCAGGTGTCAGCAGATCACATTAAAGCAGATACGAACCTACAAACTTCCTTCTCTTCCACAGTGTCATTAAGTTGCAGGATAGATCCATGCTGGGTGCTCACAGCAACCGCCGCAATGCTAGGCTTCCCAGGTTTTCCACTCCAGGAAACATTTACTAGAACCTGAAATGAGCACTGTAAAACAGAAACACAAGCCACTGTGAGAGGTGTTTGAAAGTCAGGTGGCTGTTGGAGCACATGAACACCCACCCATCTGAAATCCTGAGGTGACTTTTCCTTCATACTTGTAATTTTTTTTATGTTTATTTATTTTTGAGAGACACAGAGACAGCACAAGAGGGGGAGGGGCAGAGAGACAGGGAGACAGATAATCCCAACCAGGTTCCATGCTGTCAGCCCGATGTGGGGCACAAAACCACAAAACCACGAGGTCATGACCTGAGTCGAAACCAAGAGTTGGATGCTTTAAGTGACTAAGCCACCCAGGCACCCATTTTCCTTCATACTTACAAAAAACCTTTTAAATTCCAATAATTTAGATAAAATTTGCTATATAACTATGTGTTGCCATACAATCTTTACTCATGGGTAAATTTTTCACACAATTAATAAATAGAGCATATATTGCCTTGCATTCCATTGTGTTACATATTGTTTAATGAGTAAATTTCCATCATTCTACCTAATTTGCATATTTAAATTTTTTAATGATTGCTTTATAGTCCATTACATACTAAAAATGCATTTAGGCTGCTTTCAAAACTTTTTTAATCTTCTTATGTGTAATTTATATAAATTATGTTCTGAAAGATAAATATAGGGGCATCTGGGTAACTCATTGAGTTAAGCAACCAACTCCTGATTTCGGCTCAGGTCATGATCTCACAGGCTTCATGAGATCAAGCCCCATGTTGGGTTCTGAGCTTACAACATGGAGCTGCTTGGGATTCTCTCTCTGCCCATACCTTCCCCGCTCATGCTCTTTCTCTCCCAAAATAAATACATAAATATTTTTTAAAAAAAGGTAAACATATAGTATATGTAATTACATTTTTAATTTATGTTATACATAATTTATATAACATATCGCTTCCAAAGATCTGTACATGATGTGCTTTTTTTTAAATTTTTAACATTTATTTATTATTGAGAGACAGAGAGAGGCAGAGCATGAGCAGGGGAGGGGCAGAGAGAGGAGGAGACACAGAATCTGAAGCAGGCTCCAGGCTCTGAGCTGTCAGCACAGAGCCCAACATGGGGCTCAAACTCATGAATGGTGAGATCATGACCTCAGCTGAAGTCGGATGCTCAACTGACTAAGCCACCCAGGCGTCCCTGTGCTTTTTTTTTTTTTAATTAATTTATTTTGAGAGAGAGAGAGCGTGTGCATGCACATGCACATGCAGGTGAGGGGCAGAGAGAATCCCAAACAAGCTCTGCATTGTCAGCGTGAAGCCTGACTCAGGGCTCCATCTTATGAACCATGAGATCATGACCTGGGTGGACATCAAGAGTTGGACACTTAACCAACTGAGTCACCCAGGCATTCCTACACATGATATTCTTATTCCTTTAAATTCTTTCCCTAAAATAAATTTCCAAAAATTACATTATTGGATAAAAAATAATCATTTTAATGGTTCTTTTCATATGTGCCCAAACAGTAGTCAAATAAGAAAAATTACAATATATTAGTTCCTCATTAGCCTTACCAAGATTTAAAAATCTTTCTTTTTGTTCATGTACCAAATATTTATGACATCACAGCATTAAGATTACATTTAAGTTATTAAATAATTCAATATTCTTTTATGTTTTTTTACCATTTTATTTATTTTTTTAATTTACGACCAAGTTAGTCAGCATATAGTGTGCAACAATGATTTCAGGAGTTTATTTCTTTTTTAAAATTTTTTTTTTTTTCAACGTTTTTTATTTATTTTTGGGACAGAGAGAGACAGAGCATGAACGGGGGAGGGGCAGAGAGAGAGGGAGACACAGAATCGGAAACAGGCTCCAGGCTCCGAGCCATCAGCCCAGAGCCTGACGCGGGGCTCGAACTCACGGACCGCGAGATCGTGACCTGGCTGAAGTCGGACGCTTAACCGACTGCGCCACCCAGGCGCCCCTCAGGAGTTTATTTCTTAATGCCCCTTACCCATTTAGCCCATCCCCCCTCACACACCCCCTCCAGTAACCCTCTGTTTGTTCCCATATTTAAGAGTCTCTTATGTTTTGTCCCCCTTCCTGTTTTATATTATTTTTGCTTCTCTTCCCTTATGTTCATCTGTTTTGTCTCTTAAAGTCCTCATATGAGTGAAGTCATATGATATTTGTCTTTCTCTGACTAATTTTACTTAGCATAATAACCACTAGTTCCATCCAGGTAGTTGCAAATGGCAAGATTTCATTCTTTTTGATTGCTGAGTAATACTCCATTGTATACATATGGCCACTTCTTCTTTATCCATTAATCCATCGATGGGAATTTGGGCTCTTTCCATACTTTGGCTATTGTTGATAGTGCTGCTATAAACATTGGGTTGCATGTGCCCCTTTGAAACAGCATACCTGTATCCCTTGGATAAATACCTAGTAGTGCAATTGCTGGGTTGTAGGTAGTTCTATTTTTAATTTTTTGAGGAACCACCATACTGTTTTCCAGAGTGGCTGCACAAGTTTGCATTCCCACCAGCAGTACAAAACAGATCCTCTTTCTCTGCATCCTTCCCAACATCTATCATTGCCTAAGTTGATAATGTCAACCCTTTTGACAGGAGTGAGGTGGTATCTCATTGTGGGTTTGATTTGTCTTTCCCTGATGAGTGATGTTGAGCGTTTTCTCATGTGTCGGTTGGCCATCTGGATGTCTTCTTTGGAGAAGTGTCTATTCATGTCTTTTGCCCATTTCTTCACTGGATTCTGTTTTTTGGGTGGGGAGTTTGATAAGTTCTTTATAAATTTTGTATATTAACCCTTTATCTGATATGTCATTTGCAAATAGCTTCTCCCATTCTGTCAGTTGCCTTTTAGTTTTGCTGATTATTTCCTTCAGTGTGCAGAAGCTTTTTATTTTGATGAGGTCCCAATAGTTCATTTTTGCTTTTGTTTCCCTTGCCTCCAGAGAGACACGTGTTGAGTAAGAAGTTGCTGCAGCTGAGGTCAAAGAGGTTTTTGCCTGCTTTCTCCTCGAGGATTTTGATGGCTTCCTGTCTTACATTGAGGTCTTTCATCCATTTTGAGTTCATTTTTGTGTATGGTGTAAGAAAGTGGTCCAGGTTCATTCTTCTGCATGTTGCTGTCCAGTTTTCCCAGCACCACTTGCTGAAGAGACTGTCTTTATTCCATTGGATATTCTTTCCTGCTTTGTCAAAGATTAGTTGGCCATTCGTTTGTGGGTCCATTTCTGAGTGCTCTATTCTGTTCCATTGACCTGAGTGTCTGTTTTTGTGCCAGTACCATACTGTCTTGATGATTACAGCTTTGTAACAAACACAGCTTGAAGTCCGGGATTGTGATGCCTCCTGATTTGGTTTTCTTTTTCAAGACTGCTTTGGCTATTCGGGGTTTTTTCTGGTTTCATACAAATTTTGGGATTGTTTGTTCTAGCTCTGTGAAGAATGCTGGTGTTATTTTGATAGCTATTGCATTGAATATGTAGAGTGCTTTGGGTAGTATTGACATTTGAACAATATTTGTTCTTCCTATCCAGGAGCATGGAATCTTTTTCCATTTTTTTGTGTCTTCAATTTCTTTCATAAGCTTTCTATAGTTTTCAGTGTATAGATTTTTCACCTCTTTGGTTAGATTTATTCCTAGGTATTTTATGGTTTTTGGTGCTACTGTAAATGGGATCGATTCCTTGATTTCTCTTTCTGTTGCTTCACTGTTGATGTATAAGAATGCAATTGATTTCTGTGCATTGATTTTATATCCTGCAACTTTGCTGAATTCATGGATCAGTTCTAGCAGTTTTTTGGCAGAATCTTTTGGGTTTTCCATATAAAGTATCATGTCATCTGCAAAGACTGAAAGTTTGACCTCCTCCTCGCTGATCTGGATGCCTTTTATTTCTTTGTGTTGTCTGATTGCTAAGGCTAAGACTTCCAATCCTATGTTGAATAACAGTGGCGAAAGTGGACATCCCTGCCTTGTTCCAGACCTTAGAGGGAAAGCTCTCATTTTTTTCCCCATTGAGGATGATATTAGCATTGGATCTTTCATATATGGCTTTTATGATCTCGAGGTATGATCCTTCTATTCCCACTTTCTTGAGGGTTTTTATCAAGAAAGGATGCTGTATTTTGTCAAATGCTTTTTCTGCATCTATTGAGAGGATCGTGTGGCTCTTGTCCTTTCTTTTATTGATGTGAAAATCAATCAATGTGATTCACATTGATTGTTTTGCAGATATTGAACCAGCCCTGCGTTCCAGGTATAAATCCCACTTGGTCATGGGGAATAATTTTTTTAATGTATTGTTGGGTCTGGTTGGCTAATATCTTGTTGAGGATTTTTGCATCCATGTTCATCAGGGAAACTGGTCTACAGTTCTCCTTTTTAGTGGGGTCTTTGGTTTTGGAATCAAGGTAATGCTGGCTTCATAGAAAGAGTTTGGAAGTTTTCCTTCCACTTCTATTTTTTTGGAAAAGCTCCAAGAGAATAGGTGTTAACTCTTCCTTAAATGTTTGGTAGAATTCCCCTGGAAAACCATCTGGCCCTGGACTCTTGTTTTTTGGGAGATTTTTGATTCCTAATTCAATTTCTTTACTGGCTATGGGTCTGTTCAAATTTTCTATTTCTTCCTGTTTCAGTTTTGGTAGTTTATATGTTTCTAGGAATTTGTCCATTTCTTCCAGATTGCCCATTTTATTGGTGTGTAATTGTTCATAATATTCTCTCATTATTGTTTGTATTTCTGCTGTGTTGGTTGTGATCTCTCTTCTTTCATTCTTGATTTTATGTATTTGGGTCCTTTCCTTTTTCTTTTTGATCAAACTGGCTAGTGGTTTATCAATTTTGTTAATTCTTGCAAAGAACCAGCTTCTGGTTTTATTGATCTGTTCTACTGTTTTTTTTTTGTTTTTTTTTTTTTTGGTTTCAATAGCATTGATTTCTGCTCTAATCTTTATTATTTCCTGTTTGCTGCTGGTTTGGGGTTTTATTTGCTGTTCTTTTTCCAGCTCTTTAAGGTGTAAGGTTAGGTTGATGTATCTGAGACCTATCTTCCTTCTTTAGGAAGGCCTGGATTGCTATATACTTTCCTCTTATGACCGTCTTTGCTGCATCCCAGAGGTTTTAGGCTGTGGTGTTATCATTTCCATTGGCTTCCAAGTACTTTTTAATTTCCTCTTTAACATCTTGGTTAGCCCATCCATTCTTTAGTAAGACTTTCTTTAGTCTCCAAGTATGTGTTACCTTTCCAAATTTTTTCTTGTGGTTGATTTCAAGTTTCATAACGTTGTGGTCTGAAAATATGCACAGTATGATCTCAATTTTTTGTACTTGTTGAGGGATGATTTACGTCCCAGTAATTACCTATTCTGGAAAACATTCCATGTGCACTGGAGAAGAATGTGTATTCCGCTGCTTTAGGATGAAATGTTCTGAATATATCTGTTAAGTCCATGTGGTCCAGTGTGTCATTCAAAGACATTGTTTCCTTGTTGATTTTCTGTTTAGATGATCTGTCCATTGCTGTGAGTAGGGTGTTGAAGTCCCCTACTATTATGGTATTATTATCAATGAGTTTCTTTATGTCTGTGATTAATTGATTTATATATTTGGGTGATTCCACATTTGGCACATAAATGTTTACAATTGTTAAGTCTTCCTGATGGATAGACCCCTTAATTATGATATAATGTCCTTCTACATCTCTTGTTACAGTCTTTATTTTGAAGTCTAGATTGTCTGATGTAAGTATGGCTATTCCTGCTTTCTTTTGTTGACCATTAACATGATAGATGGTTCTCCATCCCTTTACTTTCAATCTGAAGGTGTCTTTAGGTCTAAAGTGGGTCTCTTGTAAACAGCATATAGATGGATCTTGTTTTCTTATCCATTCTATTACCCTATGTCTTTTGATTGGAGCATTTGGTCCACTGACATTTAAAGTGACTACTGAAAGATATGAATTTATTGCCATTATGTTTCTTGTAGAGTTGGGAGTTTCTGGTGGTGTTCTCTGGTCCTTTCTAGTCTTTGTTGATTTTGGTCTTTTTTTTTTTTGTCTTTTCTCCCCTCAGAGAGTCCCCCTTAAAATTTCTTGCAGGGCTGGTTTAGTGGTGACAAACTCCTTTAATTTGTGTTTCTCTGGGAAACTTTTAATCTCTCCTTCTATTTTTAATGACAGCCTTGCTGGATAAAGAATTCTTGTTTGCATATTTTTCTAATTCAGCACATTGAATATATCCTGCCACTCCTTTCTGGCCTGCCAATTTTCTGTAGATAGATCTGCTGCAAACCCGGTCTGCTGCAAATAGGTCTGCTTCTGTGTTTCCTTGTAGGTTAAGGACTTTTTTTTCCCTTGCTGCTTTCATGATTCTCTACTTGCCTGAGTATTTTGTGAATTTGACTATGATATGCCTTGTCAATGGTTGATTTTTGTTAAATCTAATGGGAGTCCTCTGTGCTTCCTGGATTTTGATGCCTGTATCTTTCCCCAAGTTAGGAACGTTTTCTGCTATGATTTGCTCACATAACCCTTCTACCCCATTTTCTCTCTCTTCATCTTCTGGGACCCCTGTGATTCTGATGTTGTTCCTTTTTTTTTTTTTTAATGTTTATTTATTTTTTGAGAGAGAGAGAGACACAGAGTGTGAGCAGGGGAGGGGCAGAGAGAGAGAGAGGGAGACACAAAATCCGAAGCAGGCTCTAGGCTCTGAGCTGTCACCACAGAGCCCAATTCAGGGCTTGAACTCACAAGCCATGAGATTATGACCTGAGCTGAAGTCAGTTGCTGAACCAACTGAGCCACTCAGACGCCCCTGTATATTCTTCTTTTTTAATATTTTAAAGATACAGTAACATTATTATATTTACCATACTTAGAACATATCTACCTAAGGGAAAAAAAGAAAACTAAATGGCTTTGCTTATACTAATTTACATCTGAAAATAATTAACAGTCAAAAGTAACAGATCACCACTTTGGATTCCTTCACTGCAATGAAAGCCCAGGATTTCTGTCTCCCACTCACTGCTTCTCCCTTCTCACCACCTCCAGATCTACTGAGGAATACTGTTTATGATGCTAAAAAACAATTTTTGTTTTCTTTTTTTGTCATTTACACCTTACTTTAAGTCAGCTATAATAATTACTCATATTTAACATTACAATACTAACCTTCTTCCCATTTTTGTTCTCTTTTAAAGCACACACACACACACAAATCACTTGCTGACACATGGGATCTTTAGCTGTCTTGAAGCTATGAAATCTAGTCGACACTTTTTTTTAATGTTTATGTGTTTTTTAATGTGTATGTCTCTTAAGTGTTTCTACTTTAAGGAAAGGAAATTCTCATTTAGCCAGATAACTTATCTTGAGGACATATCTTCAACTGGTAAGCCCACCATTCCCGGGTATTTATTATCTGGCTTATGGTACAAATTATTAAAATTTGCATTCCTTTGAATATGTATTCCTATATTTGCTTAAAGATTTAAAAATTATCATTAACGTTCCAAATTTAAAACAGGTTTTGTCTCAATTCTATTTTCTGGTTAACCATTACAGGCTCATAAAGTGTCTTTCCAATTTCCAGACTATAAAGTCTTCTCTGGAATTATGGGACATTTTCTACAACTGTGTTTCAATGAAAACTCTACCACCCCTTTACACATTTTCCTAAAACAAAATTATCTCCACGCTCTTGTAAATAAATTAGCAGTTTTTTTCCCCGAGCTGGTCTCAGGTAGCTAATTCTGTTTTTTGATTCTTTACTGTCACCAGCATCACTGTTTTGTATCAATTATTCTACTGTTTTTATTCTAAAGATGCTTTAGTTGTCCTATGGCTAATACCCTGGCAATGCACTCTTTTTTCCCCCTCACATTGTTTTTCTGTAAATTTTAGGCCTTTATTGTCTGTTTAGAAGACATTTTGCTCATTCTCTGAATTATCTATGATTCTTGTGGCTTTGAAATTCAGCTATTATTGATATTTTTTTCAAGTTTCTTTTAGGTCCTTCACATAGACTGATAAAGCTTTCCTTTGTCTTTGCTATATATTTTTTTAACACTATACATTTTCTTTGCTTCATATGACTTTGTAGAGCTCTCAGTGAGTTTAATCAAACAGAGGGGGGACCATCCATCACCTCTTCAGCTGGTATGCACACTGGGGATTTGTTTGTTTGTTTGTTTGTTTGTTTGTTAAAAGCTATTTATGGCAAACAGGTCCCTAAACAGTCTCTGACTTACTGTAGTTTGATTTATGGTTATTCAACTTTATCATAGTATGAAAGCAATATGCATTCAGTAGAAACTGTACTTGGAATTTTGAATTTTCATCTTTTCCTGGGCTAGCACTATGCAGTAGGACCCTCTGTCATGATGGAAGTCAGCAGCAGCAAAGTAAAGTCCAGTCAGCCATGCAACCCTGGGGGTCAGTGACTGAGAAGCTGTGGGCTAGTGTAAGTGCTCTGAGCATGTGTAAGGAAGGCTGGACTACACTATGATGTTCAGTAAGTTACGTGTATTCAATGCATTTTTGTCTTAAAGTATTTTCAATTTACAGGGGGATGCAATCCATGGGAGGAAAATCTATACATTAAAATTCCTCCTCTGAAGGTGGTACACTGAAGTGCTCAATTTGGAAATGAAGATGATTTTATTTTACCTGTAAGAACAGTCTTGTACTTAAAAAGCAGCAAGGTCTAGTAATTGTACCTTGAGATAAAATAAATCCTTTATCAACAATTGAAAAAAAAAAAAAAAGGAGAGATTGACAAACCAAGAAACAGACTCTTAACCACAGAGAACAAACTGATGGTTTTCAGAGGGGAGGTAGGTGGGAGATGGGTGAAATAGGTGAAGGGATAAGAGTACACTGATCTTGGGGCGCCTGGGTGGGTCAGTCAGTTGAGTGTCCAACTTCAGCTCAGGTCACGATCTCTCGGTTCACGGGTTCGAGCCCCATGTCAGGCTTTCAACTGACAGCACAGAGCCTGCTTCAGATTCTCTGTCTCTTTCTCTGTCTGCCCTTCCCCTGCTAGTCTCTCAAAACTTCTCTCTTCTCTCTTCTCTCTCTCTCAAAAATAAATAAACATTAAAAAAGTTTTTTTTAAAAAGAATACACAGGTCTTGATAAGCACCAAGCAATGTACAGAACTGTTAAATCACTATATTGTACACTTGAAACTAATATAATACTGTACGTTAACTGTACTGGAATTAAAATAAAGAACTTAATAAAAATGAATCCTTTATCATCAGGAGGGCAGATCCCTGGAATAACTGCCATGCCTCAACCTGAGCTTCCCCATTGTCCTCACGACCTTTGCCCCTGGAGAATACCCAGGTGTCCCACTCCTTTCTTCTCTGGTCCAACAAGAGGGTTATGTGTTAGAGGAGTAAAATAAAATATGGTCTATCCCTTTTTCTCATCACTGAGAACTGAGTTTTCAAAAGATGCGTGGGGGGAAAGTTAAGAGACTGGCATTGTTCACTGCTAGGCATTCTCCCTGATTATACATCTTCCGGTATACAGTCTGTTTGTTTCCTTACCTATAGAACTGAAGTTAACAAGAAAACAACTGTGAGAGCACTGAGGATCATATCAAACAGCCCAAAGCAAACAAAACTGTGAACATGAACATAATACCTACATGATAACAGCGTTCAGAATTCCAGTAGACAGTCAGGTTTGTTCCATGTAGTTCGTTATGGATGAGCAGCAACGCTTGGTCCATCTTCAGCTCTACATGCCTTTTTTTATCTAAGTCTGCTAAGAATTAGAAAAAAAGTTTTAAAAAGCAGAAAAACAAAGCATCTGAAAGACTACATAAGAGACAAAGTGCACCTGTGTAAACTTCACACGAGTGCTTCTCAAATGCCTGCCCTCTAAGGTTCTAGGGTGTCTCATTCCTTACTCTGTGAACACATAACTGTGCTTGCACACACATGCATGCCTGAACACGTGCGCACGTGCGTGCGCTCGCTCACACACACACACACACACACACACACACACACACAAGAGTTGCCCTTTTGTACATGTGCCTCTACTATAAAACAGAATTTGGTTAACATCATTCACGTCCTGTGTGTACCTGGACTAAGTAGGACCTTACATTCATCATGCGCTAAGGTGTGGCAGGCCCTGAATTTACTAGTTTCACATATCTTCCATTTGACAATATGTCAACCTCACAATCTGGGTATTTTCTCCATTTAGCACATGAAAAAATGGAGGCTCACAAGCATTAGATAATTGTGCATGGCCAGGGTTCTGCAAAATCACTGTGTGAACCCAATCAATTTGTGTGATTCCAAAGTCCAAACTTTCTTCAATCATGTTAATCCCACCCCCCTACGAGTGCAGCTCGGGAGAAGTCAGGACACCGGGTGAGCAAGGCTCTGTGGGGATTTGCATGCCCTTTAAAGTTTGAGATGCTCTGCCTTCTATCACTTTGGTTTGGACTTCTGAATCTCCTTCTGGCTTCCAGCAGAAGACAAGATGAGCCTCAGTCTGAAGGGAGAAGTCCCACCACTCCAGAGTCCCTAAGCTTAGAGCTTACCACTTTACTAGATGCTCTTAGGACAATCTAAAGACGATGCACATTCTACATTTACACCTGCCAATATGGTAGGCAAACAAAGAGAACTATTATTGGTTAAAGTGAAAGCAAAATGTTTCATTTAGACCAACCTCCTCATTTATACTATTATATGGTACAAAAGAGAAATTAATTTGCCCTCTAGCTTCTAGGCCAAAGAGAGAGAGAGAGAGAGAGAGAGAGAGAGAGAAACTATTTAATAACACAATGAGAAAGATAATAATCTAGCCTCTTTTATTTTGTAATACGAAAGCTTATTTTAGAGCTCCCAAGGAACTCATGTGAATGGTTAATTCAGGAAATTTTTCACTGTAGCCAGCCTAAATCCCTCATTTTATTACTTTTAAAAGATATTTATTTAGAGAGAGTGTGTGCACACACAAGCAGGGGAGGGGCAGAGAGAGGGGGAGAGAGAATCCCAAGCAGGCTCCACTCTGTCAGCACAGAGCCCAACATGGGCTCAAGAACCATGAGATCATGACCTGAGGTGAAATCAACAGTCAGAGTCAGACACTTAACTAACTGAGCCACCCAGATGCCCCTAAATCCCTCATTTTAAGGTTTACCCTAATGTACCCTTATTTAGTTAGCTCTTGGTAAATACAAAACCCACAATATATCACTCTTAATAATCTATTGAAAGTTGTCCCCCCTCTACACTAAAGAAAGTTATACTCACTTTTTCTGTCCTTCCCTTCTGAAGAGTGTCTTCTAGTGGAAGCAGTGTTTGGGACCAAGGGTGTAACATGGTGGGTTAAGTGTCTGGACTCCAAGTTAGACCAACTGGAATTTGAATCACACCATTTCTCAGCTTCCTCATCAATAAATTAAGAGTCCAAAGGTTCTACACTCAATTTCCATTATTGGGTAAAGGTTCCCACACTACCAAGCAATTCTCAGACACCAGCTGGGTGTCCTACAATTCAACTCAAGTCTGACACTATGTACCTGGAGACAGTGTCAGATGCCACAGATAGGGGCTCAGTCCCACAAGACTGACTCTGCCTTCAGATGTCAGTCACCGGCACAAGGTACCACCTGTGCCTCGGACCGACCAGCTATGGATTGGAGGTTCCCAAGACCCCCTTCTCACGTTCCATTAATTTACTAGAGCAGCTCACAGAACTCAGAGAAACATTTTACTACTAGATTACTGGTGTATTATAAGAGGGTATAACTGAGGAACAGCCAGATGGCAGAGATGCACAAGGCAAGACACAGGGAAAGGGTGTGGAGCTCCCATGTCCTCTCCCAGGCTGCCACTCTCCCCAAATCTCCAAGTGTTCACCAACCCAGAAGCTCTCTGAACCCCATCCTTTGAGTTTCTATGGAGACTTCATTACCAAGGCAATTGATTAAACCATTGGTCGTTTATGACTGATTCAACCTCCAGCCCCTCTCCCTTCCCCAGATGCTGGCTGTGGGACTGAGAGTTCCAACATTCAAATCACAGGGTGGGTTCTCCAGGTCACCAGTCCCACCCTTCGGTAGAGGCCAAAGGTCACCTAATTAACATAACAAGGGACACTTTGGCAGCTCTCTCCACTGAGGAAATTGCAAGTGTTTTAGAAGCCCCTGTGCAAGATGAAAACCAAATACATACAAAAAGAAATACATTTCTTGATAAAAACCACACTTGTAACAGCATGTCCTTCACAGTACTGCTGGGAAGGCTAAAGTTAATAATATATGTAATGTGTTGCCACAGAATCTGAAACAAAGCAGGTATTCAACACATGATAATTACAATGTCCAGGCCACATCTAACCAACACAGAGCTTCATTAGGGTTACGAACATATGAATATTTTTTGGTTGTTTCTTCTTTTTTCATGTAACTTCATTTCCGATTTCTTCCCATTTCCTCTTTTTTCCTGTTGTAAGAAATGATGCTACATACATCTGAAAATTAACCTGTTCTCCTTTTGACATAATTCCTTAACTTCCAGGAGCGAAATTTTACAGCTTTTTAAATAGCTTTTGCTCTGCATTGCCAAAATCCTCTCCATTTTAGTTGTGATTTTTTTTTTCAATATATGAAGTTTATTGTCAAATTGGTTTCCATACAACACGCAGTGCTGATCCCAAAAGGTGCCCTCCTCAATACCCATCACCTACCCTCCCCTCCCTTCCACCCCGCATCAACCCTCAGTTTGTTCTCAGTTTTTAAGAGTCTCTTATGCTTTGGCTCTCTTCCACTCTAACCTCTTTTTTTTTTCCTTCCCCTCCCCCATGGGTTTCTGTTAAGTTTCTCAGCATCCACATAAGAGTGAAAACATATGGTATCTGTCTTTCTCTGTATGGCTTATTTCACTTAGCATAACACTCTCCAGTTCCATCCATGTTGCTACAAAAGGCCATATTTCATTCTTTCTCATTGCCACGTAGTATTCCATTGTGTATATAAACCACAATTTCTTTATCCATTCATCAGTTGATGGACATTTAGGCTCTTTTTTAAAATTTTTTTTTCAACGTTTTTTATTTATTTTTGGGACAGAGAGAGACAGAGCATGAACGGGGGAGGGGCAGAGAGAGAGGGAGACACAGAATCGGAAACAGGCTCCAGGCTCTGAGCCATCAGCCCAGAGCCTGACGCGGGGCTCGAACTCACGGACCGCGAGATCGTGACCTGGCTGAAGTCGGACGCTTAACCGACTGCGCCACCCAGGCGCCCCACATTTAGGTCTTTCCATAATTTGGCTATTGTTGAGAGTGCTGCTATAAACATTGGGGTACAAGTGCCCCTATGCATCAGTACTCCTGTATCCCTTGGGTAAATTCCTAGCAGTGCTATTGCTGGGTCATAGGGTAGGTCTATTTTTAATTTTCTGAGGAACCTCCACACTGCTTTCCAGAGTGGCTGCACCAATTTGCATTCCCACCAACAGTGCAAGAGGGTTCCCGTTTCTCCACATCCTCTCCAGCATCTATAGTCTCCTGATTTCTTCATTTTGGCCACTCTGACTGGCGTGAGGTGATATCTGAGTGTGGTTTTGATTTGTATTTCCCTGATGAGGAGCGACATTGAGCAACTTTTCATGTGCCTGTTGGCCATCCGGATGTCTTCTTTAGAGAAATGTCTATTCATGTTTTCTGCCCATTTCTTCACTGGGTTATTTGTTTTTCGGGTGTGGAGTTTGGTGAGCTCTTTATAGATTTTGGATACTAGCCCTTTGTCTGATATGTCATTTGCAAATATCTTTTCCCATTCCGTTGGTTGCCTTTTACTTTTGTTGGTTGTTTCCTTTGCTGTGCAGAAGCTTTTTATCTTCATAAGGTCCCAGTAGTTCATTTTTGCTTTTAATTCCCTTGCCTTTGGGGATGTGTCAAGTAAGAAATTGCTACGGCTGAGGTCAGAGAGGTCTTTTCCTGCTTTATCCTCTAGTGTTTTGATGGTTTCCTGTCTCATATTCAGGTCCTTTATCCATTTTGAGTTTATTTTTGTGAATGGTGTGAGAAAGTGGTCTAGTTTCAATCTTCTGTACGTTGCTGTCCAGTTCTCCCAGCACCATTTGTTAAAGAGACTGTCTTTTTTCCATTGGATATTCTTTCCTGCTTTGTCAAAGATTAGTTGGCCATACGTTTGTGGGACTAGTTCTGGGGTTTCTATTCTATTCCATTGGTCTATGTGTCTGTTTTTGTGCCAATACCATGCTGTATTGATAATTACAGCTTTGTAGTAGAGGCTAAAGTCTGGGATTGTGACGCCTCCTGCTTTGGTCTTCTTCTTCAAAATTACTTTGGCTATTCGGGGCCTTTTGTGGTTCCATATGAATTTTAGGATTGCTTGTTCTAGTTTCGAGAAGAATGCTGGTGCAATTTTGATTGGGATTGCATTGAATGTGTAGATAGCTTTGGGTAGTATTGACATTTTGACAATATTTATTCTTCCAATCCATGAGTATGGAAGTTTTTCCATTTCTTTATATCTTCTTCAATTTCCTTCATAAGCTTTCTATAGTTTTCAGCATACAGATCTTTTACATCTTTGGTTAGATTTATTCCTAGGTATTTTATGCTTTTTGGTGCAATTGTGAATGGGATCAGTTTCTTCATTTGTCTTTCTGTTGCTTCATTGTTAGTGTATAAGAATGCAACTGATTTCTGTACATTGATTTTCTATCCTGCGACTTTGCTAAATTCATGTATCAGTTCTAGCAGACTTTTGGTGGAGTCTATCAGATTTTCCATGTATAATATCATGTCATCTGCAAAAAGTGAAAGCTTAACTTCATCTTTGCCAATTTTGATGCCTTTGATTTCCTTTTGTTGTCTGATTGCTGATGCTAGAACTTCCAACACTATGTTTAACAACAGCGGTGAGAGTGGACATCCCTGTCGTGTTCCTGATCTCAGGGAAAAAGCTCTCAGTTTTTCCCCATTGAGGATGATGTTAGCTGTGGGCTTTTCATAAATGGCTTTTATGATGTTTAAGTATGTTCCTTCTATCCCGACTTTCTTGAGGGTGTTTATTAAGAAAGGTTGCTGAATTTTGTCAAAGGCCTTTTCTGCATCGATTGACAGGATCATATGGTTCTTATCTTTTCTTTTATTAATGTGATGTATTACATTGATTTGCGAATGTTGAACCAGCCCTGCATCCCAGGAGTGAATCCCACTTGATCATGGTGAATAATTCTTTTTATATGCTGTTGAATTCGATTTGCTAGTATCTTATTGAGAATTTTTGCATCCATATTCATCAGGGATATTGGCCTGTAGTTCTCTTTTTTGACTGGGTCTCTGTCTGGTTTAGGAATCAAAGTAATACTGGCTTCATAAAATGAGTCTGGAAGTTTTCCTTCCCTTTCTATTTTTTGGAATAGCTTGAGAAGGATAGGTATTATCTCTGCTTTAAACGTCTGGTAGAACTCCCCTGGGAAGCCATCTGGTCCTGGACTCTTATTTGTTGGGAGATTTTTGATGACTGATTCAATTTATTCGCTGGTTATGGGTCTGTTCAAGCTTTCTATTTCCTCCTGATTGATTTTTGGAAGTGTGTGGGTGTTTAGGAATTTGTCCATTTCTTCCAGGTTGTCCAGTTTGTTGGCATAAAATTTTCCATAGTATTCCCTGATAATTGCTTGTATCTCTGAGGGAGATTTTATTTTATTTGGGTCATCTCCCTTTTCTTTTTGAGAAGCCTGGCTAGAGGTTTATCAATTTTGTTTATTTTTTCAAAAAACCAACTCTTGGTTTCGTTGATCTGCTCTACAGTTTTTTTAGATTCTATATTGTTTATTTCTGCTCTGATCTTTATTATTTCTCTTCTTCTGCTGGATTTAGGCTGTCTTTGCTGTTCTGCTTCTATTTCCTTTAGGTGTGCTGTTAGATTTTGTATTTGGGATTTTTCTTGTTTCTTGAGATAGGCCTGGATTGCAATGTATTTTCCTCTCAGGACTGACTTCGCTGCATCCCAAAGCGTTTGGATTGTCGCATTTTCATTTTCATTTGTTTCCTTATATTTTTAAATCTCTTCTCTAATTGCCTGGTTGACCCATTCATTCTTTAGTAGGGTGTTCTTTAACCTCCATGCTTTTGGAGGTTTTCCAGACTTTTTCCTGTGGTTGATTTCAAGCTTCATAGCATTGTGGTCCGAAAGTATGCATGGTATGATCTCAATTCTTGCATATTTATGAAGGGCTGTTTTGTGACCCAGTATGTGATCTATCTTGGAGAATGTTCCATGTGCACTCGAGAAGAAAGTATATTCTGTTGCTTTGGGATGCAGAGTTCTAAATATATCTGTCAAGTCCATCTGATCCAATGTATCATTCACGGCCCTTGTTTCTTTATTGACCATGTGTCTAGATGATCTATCCATTTCTGTAAGTGGAGTGTTAAAATCCCCTGCAATGACCACATTCTTATCGATAAGGTTGCTTATGTTTTTGAGTAATTGTTTTATATATTTGGGGGCTCTGGTTTTCGGCGCATAGACATTTATAATTGTTAGCTCTTCCTGATGGATAGACCCTGTGATTATTATATAATGCTCTTCTTCGTCTCTTGTTACAGCCTTTAATTTAAAGTCTAGTTTGTCTGATATGAGTATGGCTACTCCAGCTTTCTTTTAATTTCCAGTGGCATGATAAATAGTTCTCCATCCCCTCACTCTCAATCTGAAGGTGTCCTCAGGTCTAAAATGAGTCTCTTGTAGACAGAAAATAGATGGGTCTTGTTTTTTTTATCCATTCTGATACCCTATGTCTTTTGGTTGGCGCATTTAGTCCATTTACATTCAGTGTTATTATAGAAAGATATGGGTTTAGAGTCATTGTGATGTCCGTATGTTTCATGCTTATAGCAATGTCTCTGGTACTTTGTCTCACAGGATCCCCCTTAGGATCTCTTGTAGGGCTGGTTTAGTGATGATGAATTCCTTCAGTTTTTGTTTGTTTGGGAAGACCTTTATCTCTCCTTCTATTCTAAATGACAGACTTGCTGGATAAAGGATTCTCAGCTGCATATTTTTTTTGTTCATCACACTGAAGATCTCCTGCCATTCCTTTCTGGCCTACCAAGTTTCAGTAGAGAGATCGGTCACGAGTCTTATAGGTCTCCCTTTATATGTTAGAGCACATTTATCTCTAGCTGCTTTCAGAATTTTCTCTTTATCCTTGTATTTTGCCACTTTCACTATGATATGTCATGCAGAAGATCAATTCAAGTTACGTCTGAAGGGAGCTCTCTGTGCCTCTTGGATTTCAATGCCTTTTTCCTTCCCCAGATCCAGGAAGTTCTCAGCTATTATTTCTTCAAGTACACCTTCAGCACCTTTCCCTCTCTCTTCCTCCTCTGGAATACCAATTATGCGTAGATTATTTCTCTTTAGTGCCTCACTTAGTTCTCTAATTTTCCCCTCACACTCCTGGATTTTTTTTATCTCTCTTTTTCTCAGCTTCTTCTTTTTCCATAATTTTATCTTCTAGTTCACCTATTCTCTCCTCTGCCTCTTCAATCCGAGCCGTGGTTGTCTCCATTTTATTTTGCAACTCGTTGATAGCATTTTTTAGCTCCTCCTGACTGTTCCTTAGTCCCTTGATCTCTGTAGCAAGAGATTCTCTGCTGTCCTTTATACTGTTTTCAAGCCCAGCGATTAATTTTATAACTATTATTCTAAATTCACTTTCTGTTATATTGTTTAAATCATTTTTGATCAGTTCGTTAGCTGTTATTTCCTGGACGTTTTTCTGAGGGGAATTCTTCCGTTTCGTCATTTTGGATAGTCCCTGGAATGGTGCGGGACTGCGGGGCACTTCCCCTGTGCTGTCTTGAATAACTTGTGTTGGTGGGCGGGGCCGCATTCAGACCTGATGTCTGCCCCCAGCCCACCGCTGGGGTCACAGTCAGACTGGTGTGTGCCTTTTCTTCCCCTCTCCTAGGGGCGGGATTCACTGTGGGGTGGCGTGGCCTGTCTGGGCTACTTGCACACTGCCAGGCTTGTGGTGCTGGGGATCCGGCGTATTAGCTGGGGTGGATCGGCAAGGTGCCCAGGGGCAGGAGGGGCAGGCTCAGCTCTCTTTTCCTTCGGAGATCCGCTTCGGGAGGGGCCCTGTGGCACCAGGAGAGAGACCCACCGGAGGGTTGGCTCCGCAGAAGCACAGCGTAGGGTGATTTCGCGGAGCAAGCAAGTTCCCTGGCAGGAACTGGTTCCCTTTGGGATTTTGGCTGGGGGATGGGCGAGGGAGATGGCGCTGGCGAGTGCCTTTGTTCCCGCCAGGAAGAGCTCTGTCGTCCGGGTCTCAACAACTCTCCCTCCCATTGTCCTCCAGCCCTCCCGATCTCCGAGCATAGCTGTTAGCTTATAACCTTGCAGATGTCAAGTCCCGCTTGCTGTCGGAACACACTCCGTCCGGACCCTCCGCTTTTGCAAGCCAGACTCGGGGGCTCTGCTTGGCCGGCGGGCCGCCCCTCCGCCCCGGCTCCCTCCCGCCGGTCCGTCGAGCGCGCACCGCCTCACCGCCCTTCCTACCCTCTTCCGTGGGCCTCTTGTCTGCACTTAGCTCCGGAGACTCCATTCTGCTAGTCTTCTGGCGGTTTTCTGGGTTATTTAGGCAGGTGTATGTGGAATCTAAGTGATCAGCAGGACGCGCAGTGAGCCCAGCGTCCTCCTACGCCACCATCTTCCCAGGATCCTCTAGTTGTGATTTATAATGACAACTGTGGTGACCGTGGGCTCCCAGGTGATACAAATAACTACACACTCAATGTATGCCAGGCCCCAACAGCCCTGTGAACAGCTTTTGAGGTCTCCATTTTCTGGATGAGGAATCTGAGGCCTGCAGAGGTCAAGCAACTTGCCCAAAGACACCCACCAGCCACCAGGACTTAAGCTTCAGTCAGTCTGACCAGCACCTGACCTCTGTTACCAGTCTCCTAAGAGTAAACATATCTGTTCCCTCGAAGCTGGGCCAGGGACTTTTAGCCTTTTAATTTTTTCCCTCACTTTTTAGCCTGATGTATAGAAAATCTAATTTTCTTATTATTTTAAAAATAGTTTTGAAATAACGATTAACAACTCTGAAATGTTTTCCAAATGTTTATGTACTTTCCTTTCACGTGAATTGTTGGAATGTTCATTTATTTAACCACTTAACCCACATTAGAAAGGAGACAGCAGGCCCAAGATGGAGTCACTCATGCTAAACCCCACCAAGACATATCTAAACTAACCTAACTGCAGCTTCAGCTTCTGCCAGAAATGAGACTTTCAACCAGGCAATCTGGAACTTCCCAGTCAGCACCAGGAGGTAATCTGCTGATAGACCACTTCTGTTGCCCTTAGGAAGGTGACCTGGCCTAAAACAATTCATTTTTATGAATAATTTCCTTTCTCCTCTCCCTCTCCACCTTTAAAAACTTTCCTTTTCTGCAGCTCAGTGAAGTTCCTTTCTACATTATTTGCTAGATGATCTTGAAATTTACTCAGTTGAATTTCTGTTATTTAACAGATTTCGTGGCAGTGGGGACTGAAGGAGACTTCGACGGCTTCGAGGAAACTGAGAAACACGAGCGTGGTACCCCACATACACTCTGAACTCACGTTCTTCCTCACCATGTCCAAGAGCCATGGGTAACTTCTCTTTTGGTTCTGTGCTCCTCTCTCTGCACCAAGCTCTCAATCTAATTGGCTCTTCAGTCTGCAATTCCAGAGTTTTTGAGTGGAAAACCCCAGCCCTTAATCCTAGCCCAAGATCTATGTGGGAACTGTGGGCAGTGGTGCACAGTTAACAGCAGTAACTGCGCACCACTGCCCACAGTTCCCCACCATGGGGAGCCCCCAGCCTGTAATCCCTATTTGTTGGGGTTTGCTGGTTCAACCCTTTCCCCAGCTCGAGGATCCTTGGGGACTGCTGCTAGTAAAACACAGGGCCTTCTGTTAGCCATTTCGCAGAAACTTCCACTCCCCAGGTTTTGGTTCTGTTTTCAGACTCAGCCACAGCTGCAGTTCTCCATTTGTTTAGAATCAGTCCGCGGTCCCCATTCTTTGAGGTCTGGTGGTTGGACACTTTCCCCAGTCCCCAGATCTTTGGTATGCTGATGTCCACTTTCAGTTCCTCAGATACTACTGCTTTCTGTTAATATGTACATGACATAAAGATTAATTGCTAATGGGAATCTTGCAGGCCAAAAGAGTCACAAAAATTGGTGAGCACAAGTCAAGCATTTAAGAGCTGTTAGAACACTTACCACTTAGCCCAAAGACACCTGTGTTAGGATGAGCTGGTCACAGAACCAGTTAGGTTGACACTACATCACCTACCAACCACAAGAAAAATTCTGCACAATGAGGTGCACCATGAAAACACCACACAACCCCAACCCCATCACTGCACATCCCTCTTAGCTACTGATCTGGCTCTAAGAAACTCCTCCATCAGTTGATGACATATCTAAAACTTCTGATATTTTTTTAAGTTTATTTATTTATTTTGAGTGAGAGAGACAGAGAGAGAGACAAAGTGCATGAGTTGGGAAGGAGCAGAGAGAGAGAGAGAGAGAGGGAGAAGGAGAATCCCAAGCAGGATCCACACTGTCAGTGCAGAGCCCGATGCAAGGCTTGAATTCACAAACGGTGAGGTCATGACCTGAGCTGAAATCAAGAGTCAGACGCTTAACCAACTGAGCCACACAGGTGTCCCCAAGCCTTTTGATATTTAAACAAAAAAAATTTTTTAATGTTTATTTATTTTTGAGAGACAGAGTGCAAGTGGGGGAAGGCGGGGGGGAGGTACACAGAATCAGAAACAGGCCCCAGGCTCTAAGGTATGAGCACAGAGCCCATTGCGGGGCTGGAACTCATGAATCACTAGATCATGACCTGAGCTGAAGTTGGGTGCTTAACTGACTGAGCCACCCAGGCACCCCTAAACCTTTTGATATTTTTAACAAACTTCCACAAAATCAAATTCTAAATGAAGTCTTTTTGACCTTGAACCCACTTTGGGTTTTCCAGATGGTCCCTGGAACATCTCAAAGGATTTGTTTTCTCTTTATAAAAGGGAAGATGTGAACTAAATAGGCTTATCTGGTATGTTAAATTACATGGGAGGTATTGTCAAACAGGTGATGTTAAGTCTTCTTAGATTATATTTGTGTGCATATGTTATTAATACAAGTGTTCCAAAACTGTATGAAATTCCTGAAGATCTAATAGGTATTGATATAATGTTAACATTGATAATTCTAGTTACTATCTTAAAATGTATTCACAAAAATAACCGAATTTCCTTGTCAATTCCATCGTAATGAACTTTCATCAGCTCTCTAACAATAGACATTTTAAAATCTTTTGTCATTTACAGAGTTACTGTTTTACTGAAATGCTTCTACAAAAGCTTCCTGCAAATGTGTTTCATTTTCAGAGAAATTCATGGAAAAGAATCTGACAAGTGCTGTAAAATACAGGTTTCTAATAACTTTCAGATCATGCAACTGAACTGGGTAAGAATTTCCAGAATTAGTGGAAAAACAGTATTCAAGCAAAAAAGAATAACATAGGACTGAATGCACCAAGGAGGATATTTTAATTTTTATGACATCTTGTTTAAAGCTACTGGTTTTCTAACATTTTGCTTTTCCAGATTTTAGGAAACCTTTTTCTTTTTTCTCTTAAAGTATCAACAATTTGATAAGATATACCTTTGTGAACAAAGATGAAACACTGACTTTTTCTCCCTACCTGATTCCTCCAGAATTGGAAAGTTCTTGAGTATTCTTTTCATGGCAATATAGTTAGTTATTTACATAGATTCAACGAGAGTCTGATCCTTATAACCAGATACCATTGGAAATACTGGCCATGTAATTAAAGCTTTGACCAGCATGTCATATTTGAAAGAGATATGCATAGACTTAGATATGACCAAGTAGCTTTAAAGAACTAAGGTTGACTTTGCAGAGCCAATAAAGCCTCTTGGAAAAGTTGCCCTAACACCTTGCTTACAAGGTTCCAGCAAAGTAGTAATAAAAAGAACTTATATGAGGGCACCTGGGTGGCTAAGTCAGTTAAGCGTTGGACTTCCGTTCAGGTAATGATCTCGCGGTTCATGAGTTCAAGCCCCACATCAGGCTGTCTGCTATAGGCCCAGAGCCCACCTCGGATCCTCTGTCCCCCTCTCACTGCCCCTCCCCCCACCTCAAAAATAAACATTAAAAAAATATTTTTAAAAAGAGCTTATATGGTCCAAAAAAAAATTTTTTTAAGAGGGGAGAGCACCTGGCTGACTCAGTTGGTAGAGCATGCAATAGATCTCAGGGTCATGAGTTCAAGCCCCACACTGGGCATAGAGCTTACTTAAATAAATATTTTTTTTAAAAAAGAAAAAATGCTATATCTAACTTTTTTTTAAAGTTTATTTATTTATATTTGAGAGAGAGAGCAGGAGAGGGGCAGAAAAGGCAGAGAGAGAAAATCCCAAGCAGGCTCTACACTGTCAGCACACAGCCAGACAGTGGGCTCAAACTCGTAAGCCTCAAAATCATGACCTGAGCCAAAACCAAGAGTCAGACGCTTACCTGACTGAGCCATGTAAGTGCCCCTATATGGTCAATTATCTTGCTGCACTTAAGAAAATAATCAGGTGGTGTGCCTGGGTGGCTCAAGTCCGTTAAGCATCTGACTTCGGCTCAGGTCATGATCTTACAGTTCGTGAGTTCAAGCCCTGTCATCAGGCTCTGTGCTAACAGCTCAGAACCTGGAGCCTGCTTCAGATTCTGTGTCTCCCTCTCTCTCTGCCCCTCCCGTGCTCATGCTTTGTCTCGCTCTCTCAAAAATAAATAAATATTTTGAAAAACTAAAAAAAGAAAAATAATCAGGCAAAGTTTAATGCAAACAAATTAGTTTTATTATAAAAAATGAGGGTTGGCACAAGAACAGACACTCAGATCAGTGGAACAGAATAGAGCACCCAGAAATGGACCCACAAACGAATGGCCAACTAATCTTTGACAAAGCAGGAAAGAATATCCAATGGAATAAAGACAGTCTCTTCAGCAAGTGGTGCTGGGAAAACTGGACAGCAACATGCAGAAAAATGAATCTAGACCACTTTCTTACACCATACACAAAAATAAACTCAAAATGGATGAAAGACCTCAATGTAAGACAGGAAGCCATCAAAATCCTCGAGGAGAAAGCAGGCAAAAACCTCTTTGACCTCGGCCGCAGCAGCTTCTTACTCAACACGTGTCTCTCTGGAGGCAAGGGAAACAAAAGCAAACATGAACTATTGGGACCTCAACAAAATAAAAGTCTTCTGCACAGTGAAAGAAACAATTAGCAAAACTAAAAGGCAACTGACAGAATGGGAGAAGATATTTGCAAATGACATATCAGATAAAGGGTTAGTATCCAGTATCTATAAAGAACTTATCAAACTCAACACCCAAAAAACAAAGAATCCAGTGAAGAAATGGGCAAAACATGAATAGACACTTCTCCAAAGAAGACATCCAGATGGCCAACCAACACATGAAAAAATGCTCAACATCACTCATCATCAGGGAAATACAAATAAAAAACCACAATGAGATACCACCATACACTTGTCAGAATGGCTAACATTAACAACTCAGGCAACAACAGATGTTGGCAAGGATGCAGAGAAAGAGGATCTCTTTTGCATTGTTGGTGGGAATGCAAGCTGGTGCAGCCACTCTGGAAAACAGTATGGAGGTTCCTCAAAAAACTAAAAATAGAAGTACCCTATGACCCAGCAATTGCACTACTAGGCATTTATCCACAGGATACAGGTGTGCTGTTTTGAAGGGACACATGCACCCCCATGTTTATAGCAGCACTGTCAACAATAGCCAAAGTATGGAAAGAGCCCAAATGTCCATCTATGGATGAATGGATAAAGATGTGGTATATATATACAATGGAGTATTACTCAGCAATCAAAAAGAATGAAATCTTGCCATTTGCAACTACGTGGATGGAACTGGAGGGTATTATGCTAAGCGAAATTAGTCAGAGAAAGACAAAGATCATATGACTTCACTCATATGAGGACTTTAAGAGACAAAACAGATGAACATAAGGGAAGGGAAACAAAAATAATATAAAAACAGGGAGGGGGACGAAACATAAGAGACTCATAAATATGGAGAACAAACTGAGGGTCACTGGAGGGGTTGTGGGAGGGGGAATGGGCTAAATGGGACAGGAGCACTAAGGAATCTACTCCTGAAATGATTGTTACTCCTGAAATGATTTAAATTTACATCCATATGCTAACTAATTTGGATGTAAATTTAAAAATATATAAAAAATAAAGCAAGTTAAAATAAAAAATAAAATAAAATAAAAATAAATAAATAAATAGGGTAATTGTGGAGAGAAGAAATTATGTTTACACCTTTGTCTACATTAGAGTTTAATTGTTAATTGTCTTTGAGGTTCTGTTATAAAGTGGACTGGATCCTGAATTCTTCTAGCTTCCTTAATAATTTGGCTCAACCCTCCAAACTAATGTTTGCAATCTTCCCCCACCCTTCTGATTTGGAATCACCAAGAAAAAAGACTGCCCTTGAGCCTCCTTGGAAGGGACTATACCAGGTCCTCCTCACCACCCAGATGGCAGCCAGACTGCAGGGGCTTAGACCTTAGATACGCATCTCACTGAGGAAGTAGGCTCCGCCTGACACGTGGTCCTTCTCAAGCACTGGAGACCTCCAAATCAAATTGAACAGGAAGAGAAGCAGCTGACAGCAAAGCAGACTGCTTCCTCCCAAGATGCCAGATCAAGACTTCACACTTTAACTAAACATGAAACCCTCCCGTCTTCCCTTTACTGTCTTTTACTCTGGCACTGGCCTGGAAAGAATGCCATCATCTGTATCTCCCAGGCCATTGCTAAGGTGGGTAACTCTAAGAATTTAGAATAACTTTATATTTTAGGCTAAGGAGGAAACCTAGTTGACTCTTTGACTTGAACAGGCACATACGAACAATCCCTGTGAATGAACCCATTAACAGCGCCACCATAGTGGGAAGTGATATGTGCCCCAACAGAGTTTGTCTTCTTCTGTTGTGGTTATCATTATGAATGACTACAAAGCTGGGCAACGACTCTTAGTTTAGCTTACTGAACTTACCACAAATGAACTACGACACCTCAATGGTCCACACCCCTGGATTTACACTGTCAAGTTAGAAAGGAATTACCAGGAGGCATTCATGACTCACACTCACTTCCTTTGGCAGGGTCATACTTCCCTGGGTAGAAGTAAGTGTAAACGAGAATATGATCAGAAGCCTCTCCTTAACGGTTAAGGTTTGTGCAGAATTTATTGCCAAGACAATAGATGCCCAATAAAGATCCTTAGCCTCTTTGGCCAAAGTTGTGCTTGATAATAGGATAGCCCTTAGTTATATTTTAGCCAAGAAAAGAGTTGTCTGTACTGTGGCCAAAACCACCTACTACACCTGAATTAATACTTTTGGGGAAGTTGAAACTCAATTACATAAGATCACTCAGCAAGCGACTTGGCTTACAAAGGTGACTCCTTCAACAGGGTCTTTCTCTGACTTATTTCATTTTGATTTCAACTGGTTTGGGTCTTGGGGACCCAAGTGGCTCTGAAATGCACTCCAGACATTGGGAATTACCCTGCTTATAATAATCTTAGTAATTTCCCTGGCACGTTATATACTCTTAAAAGCTCTCAATACATGTTTGCAGCCACTAAGCAGCAAGAAAATGATCTTCTTAATATAAGAACATCAGAAAAGAAATGAAGAGAATGACCAACTTAAAGATCGTAAACCTTGAAGATGTGGCCTATGAATATCACAGAAATTAAAACAAAAACAAAAAAACAGTCATGACCTATGGATACCACCGAAAGTAGCAACAAAACTTCATAAAAAGCTGCGAGAACTGCAGAGCTGAGCGTGGCATTAGCACCTTATGCTTTGATCACATCTCTTAGTTAAGCTGAGAGTCTGATCAAACAGTGGAAATTGTTAGAAAAGAGATAGCAAGCCCAAAATGGAGTCACTTATGCTACACCCCACCAAGACTTAATACCTGAACTACCTGCAGCTTCACTCTCTCCCAGAAAAGTGACCTTTAGGCAGGCAACTTGGAATTTCCTGGTCAGCACCCAAGGGTAATCAATCCACGGAGGGTCCCTTTGCATTACCCCTGGGAGAGCATCCTGGCCTAACATGCATTCTTTGCTAATGATTTCCTTTTTCCTCTCTCTCTCCGCCTTTATAAACCTTTCCTTTCCTGCAGCTTGAGGGAGCTCCTTTCTATTTGTTAGACAGGATACCATGAATTATTTATTTATTCATTCATTTATTTAAATTCACATTCAAATTAGTTATCACATAGTGCAACAATGATTTCAGGAGTAGATTCCTTAATGCCCCTTACCCATTTAGCCCATCCCCCCTCCCAGTCATGAATTATTAAATAAAGACAATTTGCTCTTTATATTTACTCAGGTGGGTTTTTATTATTTAACACCCCTTCCATCTTGGCACTCTTCTTGGGATTTGTATCATTTCTTTACATAGCACAGATATTAAATCCTCTGTCATACCTGTCATACATACACATCATACCATGTTTTCAAATACTTCTCTTTAGCTTCCCTGGTTCAATTTTGATAGTTCTCATTTTCAAATTTATAGTCACTATCCACTGACCTTTTCCTTTATAATTGTTTTACATATCATCATCCCTTCATAGTTGGAGTAACTGATGCTTTTATTCAGTTTCCTATGAGTCCTTAGGGGGTAGAGTAAGGTTCTTGTTTTATGCTTCAATTTTCCATATGA
Organism: Neofelis nebulosa; assembly: GCF_028018385.1. Classification (NCBI taxonomy): domain Eukaryota; kingdom Metazoa; phylum Chordata; class Mammalia; order Carnivora; family Felidae; genus Neofelis; species Neofelis nebulosa. Next base: position 41,098,849 of record NC_080784.1, read on the forward strand.
ATTTCAGACTCTGACTGTTCTTAATTGTCATCATAAGGATGCAACACCCAAACCATCCAATATGACATCTAAATTGAACTTAAATGCTCAGTTTCAAGAAAAAGCTGCCAACTTGTGATATTGCTGACCTTAGAAATACCAGGACAACACATAAGAAGCTTTGTATACAAAAGAACAATTCTCTCCTCCTCTCCTGTCCACAATGTCTTGGTGAGGACATACACCAAATAAAGTCATCCTTCAATAGGTACCCAAGTAACTGTGCTGTTTGTATAGCAGACTTTTGTTTCTAAATATTTAATTTATGGTTCTAGCTCTCTGCTCACATGGTAGGGGGGGAGGAATTCTTTTTTTTTTTTAAGTTTATTTATTTATTTTGAGAGAGAGCAGAAGTGTGAGTGGGGGAGGGGCAGAGAGAGAGGGAGAGAGAGAATCCCAAGCAGGCTCTACACTGTTAGTGCAGAGCAGGATGCAGGGGCCAAACCCACAAACCACAAGATCATGAACGGAGCCCAAGCCGGATGCTTAACCGACTAAGCCACCCCTGCGGGGCAAATTTTTAAAGACATACTCTATTTATTTTTTTCTTTCAAAGTAAACTTGAGTCCTCAAATCATATGAAGATGGAGTTCTTAGTAGGAAGCTGTCCAACCCAAACCTGGACTCCAGGTGGCACTAAAAGCCTAGCTGTCCTCTCAACACAGCTTCATAAAGGCTCTGGAGTGGATCACCTAAGAATATTAATATGTGGGGCCCCTGGGTGGTTCAGTCAGTTGGACTGACTTTAGCTCAGGTCACAATCTAACCGTTTGTGACTTTGGACCCTACATGGAACTCTGCTTTGAGAGTGCAGAGCCTGTTTGGGATTCTCTCTGCTCCTCTCCCTTCTCAAAATCAACAAATAAACTTAAAAAAAAAAAAAAAGAATATTCATATGTTCTCCCTCACTACATAGAATTACTATTTACAAACCACCTTTTTCCTAAAATAATTATGGTTATTAACTGGTGCTAAAGCACAAAGAAAAAGCCATGCACAGGATCTTTCCCTGACAACTTATGAATGGACTGATTATGTAATCTCTAAGGGTCCCTTTCCTCCATTATCAAAGAAGGGGAGTACGAAGACTTGAGGTCAGGGATGGGGGAAGCAGTAATACAAAATGTAATCAGCTAAAATGCTTTTCCAAAATTCATTCTGTCTTTGTCCTACAAGATTCTGATTGGGGAGGAAAGGCAGTCTGAACTACACACACTGACACCAAGACCCCCCTATTCGGATACAGAAAAGGGGGTGGGATGACGGGGAAGACAGGCAGGTTACAGGCAGACCTTTCCCCAAACCCTGACCAAATAGTGTTTGCTGCAGTTGACTGCTCCCCACAATCCCTGAATCCCCTGGGGAGGGGCTGGGGACCATCATCTTCTGGGGCCCTGGGATTCTCCTTTCAGGGGGTCTAGGGGAAGCCGTGGACTTTATTTTTCACCATCCTCCCCACCCCGCCCCCAGACCGGGCAAATTAGGAAAACACTAGAGGAGCTGATGCTTCTACTCCCAGCCACACAGTAAAATCACCCCCAGCAAAATACCCCGTCCAGCCCCTCCCAGGCCAAAGACCTGGTTCCGCGGCTTCCCAGCAAAACCGCAGGGCTCCTGCAAACCGCGACATCAACTGTCCCTGGCATTCCCGTAGCTGTAAAATCTGCCTAAGGGCCCTCGAGATTGGCTTCGAGTTTGGACAACCAGCTCCGGCAGTCAACACCCTCCCCGCGCCGCTATGAGTTTTTACTCTATGTCGGACATTTACTCGGGAGTTTAATCCCAGCAAGGCGGGAGGCTTTTCGCCATCCGGCTGCGGACTGTGGCTGCCGTGCTCTGCCCCGCAATTCCAGCGGCCTGGCAGGGCAGCGGCCCGCGCTCCTGCCATCCCACCGCGCAGGAGGCCACCCGCCAAGGTCTCCGTCCTCTTCGGGGAACGGACTTCATTTGCGCAGAAGTCCCTGCAAACCATAGGCTAGATGAGGACTAAATGCCGGATACACCAGCTTCTTGGCCAGTGCATCTCTTATTTAGCTTTGCATTTGGGGAGTAACAGGTCTCCCAATCACAGACATTTTACTATTTAGACAAAAATCGCCCGGAGACCTCGGCGCCCCGCAGCCTCGGGGCGTGCGTGCGGGAGCGCAGGGCTGGTCAGCTCCGCGGCTCTCCCCGCGGCCTGCAGCGCTCCCGCGTCTTTCCCTTTCGGGTGGGCCCCCCCAACACACACACACACACACACACACACACACACACACACACACACTGCACTACTCCGGGTGGGCCCCCCCAACACACACACACACACACACACACACACACACACACACACACACTGCACTACTCCCCTGTGCCCGCGACGCCGCCCCGCGCGGTGCCTGCGACAGCGGCCAAACACGGTTACACCGAGAATCCTGGTCCGGGGACGCTCACTACAACGCAGAGGAAACAACAACTAGTTCCGGAGACTTGCTTTTTCCAAGCGCTCGCCTGCGGCGCGCCCCCCGCGGAACCGGCGGCGGGAGGGGGCGCAGCGGCGCGGGGTCCGCCGAGCCGGCCGGGCCGGAGCCGCGGCGCGCACTCACCTCGCGGCGGGGCGGCCTCGGCACCGTGCTCCGGGGAGCCTCCGGGGGCCAGCAGCGCGGCGCTCAGCACCGACGCGGCCAGCAGCAGCGCAGCCAGCGCCCGGCCAGCGCCCCGCGCCCCGTCCATGCCGCCCGCCGCCGCCTCGGCCGCCGCTCCTCCGCAGCTGCCGCGCTCCCGGGACCTGCGCTCCTCCGCGGCGCACGGCCGCGCGCCCGTCATCGCCTCCTTCCCGGCTGCCGTCACCGCCTGAGTCACCCGCGGGGGCGGGGGCAAAGCCGGAGCTGGGGGCGGGACGGCCCGCGCGGGAGGGACCTGAGGCCTGTCCCGGCGTGGGGCGGGGCCGGTCGCTGCGGGGGCTGGGGGAAGCGCTCACCGAGAAGGAGTCCACATTCGCACCCTTCGCGCAGTGTTCTTTGTCGCGGGGGGAGAGACCTCCTGCAGGCTTCGAGCCATTGCTCCCCAGTCTCTGGCCACCCCCCCTGAGCAACATTCTGCTCAGTTCCTGGGTCCAGTCATTCACCACACAAACGGCTGTTAGTGTCCGCTGCTCACAGTTCTGGAAATGCCATGGTGAGTAAGACAGGCGGAGTCCCAGACCCCAAGGCGTTCACCGTGCAGAGAGATGCGCTTTCGAATCCACTATGTGGTACCACCACTTTGAAGAGTCTCTGATACAAAGAGGCTCGCAGGTACTATGACTCCGCAGTTGCCCTCCTAGCAATATGTCCGGAGAAACTGTCGTTCATATAAGGGGACAGGTACAATAATGCTTGTAGCAGAGTGGTTTGAAATTGCAAAAATCTGTAAACACTCTAAATGTCTAACAGTCGGGGGGCGGGGGGTGGCGCCTGGGTGGCTCAGTCGGTTAAGCGGCCGACTTCAGCTCAGGTCATGATCTCACAGTTTGTGAGTTCCAGCTCCGCATCGGGCTCTGTGCTGACAGCTCAGAGCCCGGTGCCTGCTTCAGATTGTGTCTCTCTCTTTCTCTCCCCTTCCTGAGCTTGCGCTCTGTCTCTCAAGAATGAATAAACGTTAAAATAAATTTAAAGCACAAAGTTTTTTTTTTAAATAAATAAATGTCAATCAGAGGAGAAAAAGGGCAAATTGTATAATATATACAGCTGTAGAAATGACCTAGAGTTACAAGTATCAACATGGTTGAATCACAAAAATAAGGCTGAGGAGTAAATGCGAGTTGCAGAAATACCTTTGTAATAATTTATATGTAAAGTGTAAAGCCAAAAAAAAAGTACTATGTGTTCTTCAGATTGTTTGCCTAAGTAATAAAAGTATAGAGACATATGGAAAGATAAACACTAAATTCAAGTAATGGTTGGGAGTAGGGAGAGAGCAAAATGTTATCACGATGGGCTTCAGCTGGCAATGTTCCCTTGCTTAACTAAGGTGACAGGCATATATGGGTGCTCTATTATTTTTTATACTTCTCTGTATGTCTGACTTACTTGACAAGTTTTAAAGCTACAATACAGTATGATGAGTGCTATGTTGGTAGAAGAACAAGATGCTAAGATAACATTTGACAGAAGCACCTAAACTAGTCTGGGAAGACTCCTAGGAGGACTGACCTTTAAACTGCGTTTGAGGGATGTTAGCCAGGACAGGGGATGAAGAATGTTCCTAACAGAAGGAACAGCTTTTGCAAAGGCTCTGAGAAAGGAGGGCCCAGTGCAGGAACTAAAAGAAACCTAGTGTGACTGAAGCAGAATTCTGTGACAGAGCTAGACAACAGAGTTGAGTTTGGCTTCCTTCCTAAGGACGGTAGCAAGCTGTTGATGAATTTTAAGGTGGAGAATAACAAAGGTCAGGGACATTATTTTTCTCAGAGAAAACAAGCCTGCCTGAATGTCAGGAAAAAGTTCAGTTACTCCCTCTTTGTTCTTTGTCCCACTGTTCAAAATCTCAAGTCATGGGACAGTGGTGTCTAAGCAGTCTGGCAAGACCTTTGCTGACAAGTTGTCTACTGTCCAGCAGCTGCTTCTGGTTCCCACAGAACCAGAATGGCCCACAGGGGCCATTGGGTAGATGTGCCCTTCTCTCTTCTCACCTTGAGGACTGCTCTTTCAGCTTTGTCCTAATCTCCCATGCCCAGGAGAGTCTGGAGTTCCCGTCTTAGTGCATGACTGTCTACCTATCTACCTGTCTACCCTTCCACCAGGCACCCACCTCGTGGTTCCTTCCCTCACTTCAGGTCTCAGCTCAACTGTTCTATTTTCAAGGAAGCCTTCCCCATTAAAGCTAAACCATTCTCTAGCCCTCTATGTCACTGTATCTGCTTTGTTTTCTGTGTTGTGCTCATTTCTACCTGACATTATAATGTGGATTTATCTGTTTCTCTTGCACCAAAATGTAAACTCCTTAAAGGCAGAGTTTGTCCTGAGGCTAAGACCTTTCTCGGTTAGGCTATAATGAACAGCCCCCAAATCCCTGGACTTATCTCAACAAAAGTTCATTTCTTGCTCACACTTACGTCCAATGCTTCACCTCATTAAGAGTTTCTACCATTACTGAAGCATTGGGAAGATAATGTAACAAATGCTCTTAAAGCCCCTTTGCAGAAGAGATGCCTGTGATTTGCATTCACATTTTACATGTGAAGGAAACATGTGCAAGAAAAAAAAAATCTCTCAGATAATAAACTTTTTAAAATAAATAAATGAAAGTATCTTTACTGTTAAGATGCAATTCTCCCCAAACTGATCAATCACAATCAAAATTCCAGCAGGGTTGTTTCTTTTTGTTTTTGTTTTGCATGTGTGTAGAAATTGACAAATGATTCCAAAATTTATAGGGAAATCCAAAGGACCTAGAATAGCCAAAATTATTTTGAATACAAATTTGTAGGAATTACATAATCTGATTTCAAGACTTATTATAAAACTATAGTAATCAAGATAGTGTTTGTTTTTGGCATAAGGATAATACAGATCAAAGAAGAGCATAGACAGCCTAGAAATAAACACATAAAACTGGGTTTTCACCATGGTACCAAAGGAACTTAATAGGGGAAAGGATATTCTTTTCAACAAATGATGCCACAATTAAATGATTCACATGGGGAAAAAATGAACCTTGACCCCTACCTCATACCATATACCAAAACAAACGACAACAACAAACCCAAACACACAAAACTAGATTAATATAAAGGCTATAAAACTATATATAAACTATAAAACTTCTGGAAAAAAAAATAGGAGAAAATATTTATGACCTTGGATTAAGCAAGGATTTACTTTTCTTTCCTATCCACCCAACCCCGCTCCCATATAGTGTTTGTTAAAAGGCAAATCAGTTAGGTGTTGGGTAAAAGACTTCTTAAATAGTACATAAACCATTTTTTGATTAAAAAAATTTTTTTAATGTTTATTCATTTTTGAAAGAGAGAGACAAAGCACAAGCAGGGGTGGGGTGGAAAGAAAGGGGGGACACAGAATCTGAAGCAGGCTCTAGGCTCTGAGCTGTCAGCACCAGAGCCTGACGTGGGGTTCGAACTCACAAACTGTGAGATCACGACCTGAGCCGAAGTCAGATGCTCAACCGACTGAGCCACCCAGGCACCCCACATAAACCATTTTTTTAAAAATTAAAGACACTACAAAAAAAAAAGACAAAGACACTTAAGAAAAAGAAAAGGAAAGCCACTGACTGTGAGAAAAGATTTGGAAAACATATTTGATAACAGGCTCTTAATTCCAATTCCAATTCAGTAATAAGCAAATGACTATTTAAAAATGGGCAGAGGTGTCTGGGTTGATTCAGTTGGTTAAGCATTCAACTCTTGATCTTGGATCAGATCATGACCTCATTGTCATAGGTGAGCCCAACATTGGGCTCTGCACTGATGGTGTGGAGCCTGCTTGGGATTCTGTCTCTCCTTCTCTCTGCCCCTCCCTGGCTTGTGCTCTTTCTCTCTCTCTCAAAATAAATAAATAAGCTTTAAAAAATTAAAAATGGGCAAAAGATTTAAACTCTCCATCAAAGAGGGTATATGAATGGGCAATAAACATATGAAAATGTGCTTAGCATCATTTGTCTTCAGGGAAATGAAAATTAAAACTACAATGAGATACTACCTCACATCCACTGGAATAGCTAAAATTAAATGGGTTGATAATAATAAAAAGGTTGGCAAAAAAAAAAGATTGCTAATAGAATCCATTGCTAATAGAAATGTAAAATGGTACAACTGCTTTGGAAAACAGCTCAGAAGTTTCTTGTAAAGTGAAACATATACTTACATATGACCACTCCTAGGTATTTACCCAAGACAAATGGATAAATATGCAAAGTCTACACAAAGACTTGTACTTGAATGTTACAACAATTTTATTCATGATATCGCCAAACTGGAAAACACCCATGTCCATCAGCAGATGAATGGATGAACAGATTATGGTATATACAAACAATGGAATACTACTCACCAATAAAAAGGGATAAGCTATCAATACATACAACAGGAATAGATCTCAAGAACATTACACTTAATGAAAAAAGACAGACACAAGAAGGTATATACTGGAGTGCCTGGCTGGTTCAGTCGGTAGAGCATACAGCTCTTGATCTCGGGGTTGTTGAGTTCAAGCTCCATGTTGGGTGTAGAGATTACTTAAAATCTTGGGGCGCCTGTGTGGCTCAGTGGGTTAAGCGGCCAACTTCGGCTCAGGTCATGATCTCACAGTTCGTGAGTTGGAGCCTCCGCATCAGGCTCTGAGGGGACACCTCCGAGCCTGGAGCAGGCTTCAGATTCTGTGTCTCCCACTCTCTCTCTGCTCCCACCCCCACTTGTGCTCTGTCTGTCAAAAATAATAAATGTTAATTAAAAAAAAATAAAATCTTAAAAAAAAGGAATATACTATATTTTATGGTTCCATTTATATGAAACTCTGGAAAATAAATTCTAATCTTTCTAGGAAGAAAGCAGAATTCTCTCATGGGGCCAGTAGTGGGGGAAAGATTGAACATGAAGGGACACAGGAAATTACAGGAGATAGAAATGTTTTGTATTTCATCTGTAGCAGTGGTGACAGGAGTACAGAAATGTATCAAAACTCACTGAGATGTACAAAATGGTTGCATTTGATAGTATATAAACCAGATTTCTGCCTTGGGAAATCAAATGGATTGTATGCCATTTATAGATGTAAGAAACATTGAAGAAGCAGATTTGGAGGAATAAAGTTATTTGGGAAATGTTGAGTTTGAGATGCTCTTCTTTGGAGAAATGTCTATCTATTCAAGTCTCATTTTTAAATTGGATGGCTGTATTGTTATTGTTCAGTTATAGGGGTTCTTTATATACACTGGATTAAACTTCTCTTATCAAATATATGATTTGCAAATAAAATTGATATAAAGGTCAGGAGAGTTAAGTTTTGGAAAAAATCAGTACAGAGATGGCAAGTGAAGTCATGTAAGAGGACGAGATCACCCAAATAATGTGTGTAGGGCTGACAACAGAACATTCAGGAACACTTGGGATAGTGAGAGACTAGGAAAAAGAAGCCAGAGTGGTAGGAAGAAATCTAGGAGGGTGTGACATCACAGAAGTCAAGAGGTATTTCAAGAAGGAAAGGACCAAAAATTATCTACTCAGTTTAGCTACGAGGACATTAGTGATGTGGTGACAGCAGTTTCTGTACAGGGGTAGCAGCAAAGATCAGACTGCAGTGAGTGGAGGAGTCAAAGGAATATAAAGAAGCATAGACACTTCAATAAAATGGTACTGAGACAACTAAATAGCGAAATGCAAAAGAATGAAGTTGGACCCTTACTTTACACCATATATAAAAATTAAACAAAAATTGATCAAGGATCTTAACATTAGAGTAAAAATTATAAAACTTTTAGAAGAAAACATAGGGATAAGTCTTTATGAACTTGGATTTGATAATGGATTCTTAGTCACCAAAAGCATGAGCAACAAAAGGAAAAATATAGATAAATTGGACTTCATCAAAATTTAAAGTTTTGGGGGGGTGCCTGGGTAGCTCAGGCGGTTGAACATCCAACTCTTGATTTTGGCTCAGATCATGATCCCAGGTTGTGGGATCAAGCCCAGCATCGGGCTCCACACTGAGCATGAAGCCTACTTAAGATTCTCTTTCTCTCTCCCTCTGACCCTCCCCTCCATGCTCCCATTCTAAAATAAAAAATAATTTGTTTTAATTGAAAGCTTTTATGCTTCAAAAGACACTTTCAAGAAAGTAAAAAGAGGGGCGCCTGGGTGGCGCAGTCGGTTAAGCGCCGACTTCAGCCAGGTCACGATCTCGCGGTCCGTGAGTTCGAGCCCCGCGTCAGGCTCTGGGCCGATGGCTCGGAGCCTGGAGCCTGTTTCCGATTCTGTGTCTCCCTCTCTCTCTGCCCCTCCCCCGTTCATGCTCTGTCTCTCTCTGTCCCAAAAATAAAAATAAAAAATGTTAAAATAAAAAAAAAAAAAAAAAAAAAAGAAAGTAAAAAGACAACCCATCAAATGTGAGACAATATTTGCAAATAATATATCTGATAAGGGACTTGTACACAAAATATATAATGAACTACAACTCAACAACCACTACCACCACCACCATCACCACAAAACAACCTAAATTTAAAATAGGCAAAGAGGGGTGCCTGGGTGGCGCAGTCGGTTAAGCGTCCGACTTCAGCCAGGTCACGATCTCGCGGTCCGTGAGTTCGAGCCCCGCGTCAGGCTCTGGGTTGATGGCTCGGAGCCTGGAGCCTGTTTCCGATTCTGTGTCTCCCTCTCTCTCTGCTCCTTCCCCGTTCATGCTCTGTCTCTCTCTGTCCCAAAAATAAATAAAAAACGTTGAAAAAAAAATTTTTTTTTAAATAAAAAAAAATAAAATAGGCAAAGAAAACAAATGGGGCAAAGGGTCTGAATAGATATTTCTCCATGAAAGATACACAAATAGCCAGTAAGCACATGAAAAAAATGCCCAACATCCTTGATCATCAGGAAAATGCAAATCAAAGCCCCAGTGAGCCCTATTTAATGGATTGGAAGGCAGTATTATTAAGATGTCAATGCTACGCAAGGCTATCTATAGGTTCAATTCAATATCTATCAAAATCCCAATGGCATTTTTTGCAGAAATGGAAAAGGCTGTCTAAAACTTAGATGGAATCATAAGGGACACCAAATGGCCAGAGTAATCTTGGGGAAAAAAATTAAAAGAACAAAGTTGGAGGTCTTGCATTTTTGGATTTCAAAACTACAAAGCTATGGTAATTAAAACAGTGTGGTACTGGCATGAAGACAGAGATATAGACCAAGCAATGGAATAGAGAGCCCAGAAATAAATTCACATATATGATCAAATAATTGTCAACATGAAATAACAATGTTTTCAACAAATGATGTTGGGAAAATGGATAGCTACATGCAAAAAACTAGAAGTTGGACCCTAACTTACACTATATAAAAAAGTTAACTCAAAACGGATCTACGACCTAAATGTAAGAGCTAAAACTATAAAATTCTTAGAAGAAAATATAGGGAAATAGCTTCATGACATTAAATTTAGCAATAATTTCTTAGATATGACACCAAGAGCAAAGACAACAAAAAGATAAATTGGACTTCATCAAAATTTAAAACTTTTGTACATTGAAGGACATGATCAACAGTGAAATGACCACCATTGGATGGGAGAAAATATTTGCAAATCATATGTCTGATAACGGACTGATAACCAGTATATATAAAGAACCCCTACAACTCAAAAACAACAAAAACAAACAATCCAATTTTACTTATTTATTTTAGAATTTATTGTCAAGTTAGCTAACATTCAGTGTATACAGTGTGCTCTTGGTTTGGTGCATGTTATTCATCACTTACATACAATACCCAGTGCTCATCTCAACAAGTGCCTTCCTCAATGCCCATCATCCATTTTCCCCTCCCCCATCCCCCTCATCAACCCTCATTTTGTTCTCTGTATTTAAGAGTCTCTTATGGTTTGCCTCCCTCTCTGTTTGAAACTTTTTTTCCCCTTCCCTTCCCCCATGGTCTTCTGTTAAGTTTCTCAAGTTCCACATATGAGTGAAAACATATGATATCTGTCTTTCTCTTATTTCACTTAGCATGATACCCTCCAGTTCCATCCACATTGATGTAAATGGCAGGATTTCATTCTTTCTCATTCCCAAGTAGTATTCCATTATATACATAAACCACATCTTCTTTGTCATCAGTTGATGGACATTTGGGCTCTTTCCATAATTTGGCTATTGTTGAAAGCACAAGCAATCCAATTTTAAGATGGGCTAGGAACTTGAATAGGCATTTCTCCAAAGATAAACAAATGGCCAATAAGTTCATGAAAAGGTGTTCAACATCACTAATCATTAGGGAAATGCAAATGAAAACCATGAGATAGCTCTTTATATCCATTAGGATGGCTATTAAAAACAATAGGGGTGCCAGGGTGGCTCAGTCAGTTAAGCGTCCAACTTTGGCTCAGGTCATGGTCTTGCGGTTTTTGAGTTTGAGCTCTGCGCTATTGATAGCTCAGAGCCTGGAGCCTGCTGAGGACTCTGTGTGTGTCTCTCTCTCTTCACCACCCCTGCTCATGCTCTGTCTCTCTCTCAAAAATAAACATTAAAAAAATAAAAAAAATAAAAACAACGAAACCCAGAAAATAACGTGCTGACAAAGATGTGGAGAAACTGTAACACTTGTGTATATTGCTGGTGGGAATGTACAGTGGAATAGCTCTATGAAAAACACTATGGCAGTTCCTAAAAAAATTAAACGTATAGAACTACCATACGATCCAGAATTCCATTTTGGGGTATATACCTGGAAGAAATAAAAGCAGACTCTAAACAATTATCTGTACGCTCATGTTTATAACAGCAATATGTTGGTGTAGGGAGAGGTGGGTGATGAATGCAGAATCAGTGCTCAATGTATAGAGTTCCAGTTGAGATGAAAAAGTTCTGAAGATGGGTGGTGGTGATGGTTGAACAACAATGTGAATATACTTGATTCAACAAAAGTACGTATTTAAAAATGGTTAAAACGCTAAATTTTATGTATATATTACTACAAAAAGTGGGGAAATGAACCATCCTGGAAGAAAGTTATTATCATTTCTACTTGGTATATAAGAAATGAGGATTTGTGAGACAATTTTAATGGTTGAAGACATTCAAATTCCAAGTTTCAGAAGCCACATCTAAAAATATAGTAAAGTAAACCCACCCAAAAGAAAAACCACAATGAAATGCCCACATCACACTCATTAGGATGGCTATAATCAAAAAGTCAGCTGAACTGTGCAGTTTTTCACAGGCACCAGGTCCTTCTGAAGTTAAAAATGAGTACTGTACCTTATCCATGTGAAATACTACACAATCAATCACATGGAATTAGGAGTGAATGAACCAAATTTTCTCTCCAGAGGAGTTAATTCTAGGTAGAACTCTGACCAGGGCCTAAGGTATAAATAAAAACATTAAACTTGGATGCAGTACTCCTGCTGATATTGGAGTTTTGATCCCAAACTACATTGTAGAGCTCCAAAGAATCTAAGTTATTTCCTTCTTTGTTTGTCCTCACAAAATATTACAAAGGGGGTAGAAAAGCAAAATTTCACATTTAAAATTACCCTTAAATGATCAAAACTCATAGAATAGTAATTACTGAAATTGAGGGAGTTTATTTTTAAAATAAATAAAGGGGGGGATACAAGGAACTTTCTACAGAAAACCGCAGATGAGCTTTCCGCCTCACTCCTATCTGCACGCATGTGTCTCCTTTTGGAAACAGCCTGTATTCTGTCTCTGCTGAATCGTTAATAATCACTGGGTGCCCCCAGAGGCTTGGGGTGTTTGTAACACCACATGAGATAACTGAGAAAGCCCATTAGAAACCATAGAGTGCTGATGATTTTTTTTTTTTTAATGTTTATTCATTTTTGAGAGAGAGAGACAGAGTATGAGCAGGGAAGGGGCAGAGAGAGAGGGAGACACAGAATCTGAAGCAGGCTCCAGACTCTGAGCTGTCAGCACAGAGCCCGATGTGGGGCTCGAACTCACAAACTGTGAGATCATGACCTGAGCCGAAGTCGGACGCTCAACCGACTGAACCACCCAGGCGCCCGATGATTTTTTTTTTTTAACACTTGGAATAAGGTGAACAGGGAAAGAGCACTGAATCCTTGGCTGTGCTTTGAGAATGGCTTACCTTCTTGACCTCCTCTTATGATTAGATTTTAGCTGAAGGCCAAGGCAGCAAGCTAAATGGGCAGTGAACTCCCCCCATCTAGGCTTTAGCCAGGATGTAACTTGTTCTCAGGATTTTGCAGTTCTTTGGGTACTGAATTATATCTGAGTACAAGCTAATGACTGAACCCTGACAGCAAGGTCCTGTTTGGCATCTGGCACTGGCATTACAAGGCATCAGAGAGAACTTAAGAGAGGCACAGTGGAGGAAATGGCTCCCAGGGTGGGAGCTTGAACTCACAACCTTTAGATCGAAGAACCACATGTCCTACCAACTGAGCCAACCAAATGCCCCTCTCTTTTTAGAAATCAGTTGGTCTGAAGCCACACAATGAATCAGAGGCAGAGCTGGGATTAGAACTCGGGTCTTCTGCCTTAGCACAGTGTCCCTTCCCCAACACCATGCTGTTTATTTTAGCTCTACTGTCAATATTTCAAAACAAATTTGTTTAAACTGATAGTTTGCTCCAACACAAAGTCCAAAAGCTAAGAAAACCCCCAAACAAGAATTGCATCATGAACAGGGTAATACCAAACCAACAACTCCACACAATAACCACCTACATCAAGTGAAGAGTCATAAAGGATACATAGCCTTGTCAGAGAGGTGGGGTTCTTTTTCCTCAGCTTTACTGAGATAGAATTCACATACCATAAGATTTTTCATTTTATACAATTTAGTGTTACTTAGTATATTCAGTTATATGACCATTACTATATAATTTCAAAACATTTTCATCACCCCAAAAAGAAACTCTGTACCCAATAGCAATGTTCCCCATTCTTCATCCCGAACCCCCGCCAGCCCCTGGCAACCACTAATCTACTTTCTATTTGCATGTGTCTGCTCTGGACATTTCATATAAATGGAAGCATACAACATGTGGTCTTTTGTGACCAGCTTCTTTCAATTAGAATGTTTCCAAGGTTCATCCATGTTGGAACATATATCAGTAAATACTTCATTCCTTTTTATGGCTGAATAATATCTTATTGTATGGTATCATCGTCTTCTTTTTTAAGGTTGCTTTATTTATTTTTGAAAGAGAGCGGTAGAAAGTGACTAGAGGAGGGGCAGAGAGGGAGAGAGAGAGAATCCCAAGCAGCCTCCGTGCTGTCAGCACAGAGCCCGCTGCAGGGCCCAAACTCACAAAGTGAAATCATGACCTGAACCGAAATCAAGAGTCAGACACTTAATTGACTGAGCCACCCAGGTGTCCTGGTAACATCTTTATCCATTCACCAGTGGATGAACATTTGGGTTATTTCCATCTTTTGTCTATTATGAGCATTGCTATGAATGTTCATGTACAATATTTTTTGTAGACATATTTTCAATTGTCTTGGGTAATTGTCTTGAGTGGAATTGCTGGGTCATAGGAACTGCCAGACTGTTCTGCAGGCAGCTGCACCACATTACATTTCTACCAGCAACGTACGAGTGTTCTAATTCTCCACATCCTCGTCGACACTTGTTACTGTCCATCCTCTCGATCACAGCCATTCTAGTTGGTTGTGGCAGTCTTCATAACAAAAAGTGACAGTTAAAATCTTCTAGGCAAGCACATTCTCTGATCAAGCACATGACCCACTGAGCCCCACAGGTGGTAGAACAGGACATAATACTGATTGTACTACCCTATCCTACTGCTGTGGTGCCCTCCATAACAATTAAGGGCAGTGGTTCTCAAAATGTAGTCCCAAGACCAGCAGCACCAGCATCATCTGGGAACAAGTTAGAAATGCAGAGTCTCAGACTCTGCCCCAAACCTACTGAGTCAGAGACTCTAGGGTGAGACACAGCTTCCTGTGAGTCTAGTGATCCTGACACCTGTTCAAGTTCAAGGGAAAGCAGCATCTGCTGCAGGGCATCTTTGTCCCTCAATGTCAGCTTTAACCATCTTATTAGTGATGATTATTACACACCAAATCCATTATCCCCTACAAAGGAAGATGACAGTGATGAAGAAAGAACTTTCTAAAGGATTCCATCATGCAACTCAAGTGGAAGGATTTGACACTTTCCAGTAATGAGTGACACTGTTGATGTAAACTGTTCACAATAATTTATTTTGGACACAGAAAACCTAGCTGGAAGGTAAATAGGAATTTCACAAACACCATCCAAGGCAGTAACATAAATACAATTTCCCTCATACTTGCTGTTCTAAATATTCCTTGTCCATTCAAAATTTCAAAGAGCAAGCTATCATAGTTCTCCTTTAGATTTTTGTAAAGAGGATGGCACAAGAGCTTCACATTCATTAAAGTAAACACTTAAACAATCATTTAAAACAGTAAAGATGGCCTCATCAATACCATGTGATGTTGACAGGCCACAAATACTCCCATGACCCTGGTAATGTTGACTATTATCTAAAAAAATGAGGAAAAAAACTTCTTTGGAAAACCACTGTACATTTCTTTCATATCCTGCCATTTACGGATCTTTTCTTTATATGTTTCTTACAAGTTTACAAATTCAGTAATTAGGGCAGGTGAAGCCCCTATGTGGTGACATTTTTGTTACCTCCTTCAGATATGGCTAGATCCACTGCTTCTCAAGTTCAGCAGGAGTGATCAGTGTGAGAAGGTGAGTCATCTTCCCAGGTCCCACCAAGGGATAAGCAACGCTCACACGTGCATGTGGATGTGGATACAGAGGAAGAACCACACACTGAACAGCAAAAAACTCACCATTAGAGTAAGAATTGCTATAATGATTCCATTTGTTCTTTGAAACCCATTCTTCACTGACTGAATGGTTTTCATAGCATTTCTCTTGTCTGGGACATCACAGTTTCTCTGAGCAGATTCAAAACCTTCTCATAAGTGTCTAGAATTTCCCGAGCAGTGGGTCTTTCTGCAGGAGTCTGGCTCTTACACGCCTTATGAATATCAAACAAATGAAATCGGACCATATCACTTCCTTCAACGTGCCCCAAAAGGAAACTAGAGACATCTGGAATCTTCCAGATGTCGATCTTCTCATCATATGAGGGCATGAGATCATCGTCAAAAGGCATGTCTTCTCCATAGGGCCACAGCTGCTCTGGAGCCACAAAGTCCCCGTGAAGCTCCCTGTGGCCACACTTCACAAACGTCCTTGAGCTGTGGTTCACCAGGGGCAAGGCGTCCAGGTCGTTTACCACAATGCTGAAGTTGCTCGTCAGCAGATACTGGGACAAGGTCTTGGGCAGGTCACTGGAATCGCACATGACCAGGGTGCCCAGGGGGCTGTGGTGCAGGTAGTGGATGATGGCCACGTAATTCATGGCCAGCTGCAGCCTGTGCTGCCACGTGTTCACACTGTGGTACTTGGAAAGGTTGAGCGTTTCTTCCAGATTGCTCAAGGAACCTAAGGGGTGATATTCGGTAAGAATAGTGTTGTCCTCCTCACAGTATCCAAGCAAGGTGACAACATGTTTACTCTGCAGGGTTTTCAGCATTCGCAGCCCATGCAGGAAATCATCTTTCATCTCCAGACTGGTGAGCCGTGAGAGCGCGACTTTGCGTTCCTTCCACTCAGACAGAAAGACCTGAAACCAAGCCAGAGACAATCAAACCTGAAACCGTCACCTGTTAGTGAGCAGGAAACCAACCCCACAGGTGCAGAGAAGGTAGAAACTAGGCAGACAAACCCAGTCCTAGAGTGGCTCTCAGCCTGGTCACAAAGACTCACTGCTGAGCAAACACAGGCACCCAGTGCAGAAGGCCAAGGGCGGGCCCAGGAGGGACTCTGCTTAGGGTGCTGAGGGCCATCTGGAGAGGGTGTTGGAAGGTTCCTGGGAGTTGGGCTGAAGGATGACTGGGGCTTGCAGGGTGGATGTGGAGAATGGGAAGTGCACTCCCAGAAGAGGGGGCTGCTGTATAAAGGCACGGAGTGGCAAAATGACCAGGTCCAAATTCCTGCAGCAGAAAGGGCTGAGGATGGGGAGGACCAGGGGAGAAGACTGGAAAAGTGAGTGGGGAGTCCACCTGGCCAGCACCTCACGCATCACAATATTACTTGTTCATTTTTCAAGGTAGTATAGCAAACCACAGAAACAGTTTTAGGTAAGGAAAACAATTTTACATGGCGTGTGGTTTTGTGTTACTTCAACTGTAACAGCAGAAGCTGAAACACCCACAGACACTAGAGCTGCCCATTCTGGTGTGGCCAACAGGGGAACAAATGCACAGGAAGCCTCGGTTCTCCATTTTATTAGCCAGGAAAGGCTTGTGGGAAGTACTGTCATTAAGAACCTCTGATCTTCTGCTTAAATCCCCAAAGGGAAGGCAGAAGCCTGCACAAGAGAAAACAGGCTCAGAAGTGGGGAGATGGCTGCCCCAGGCTGCTTCTGCTGCTAGCAGGCTGTTTCTCTGTGCTTCTACTTACTCTTTAAAACAAAGCTTATGGTTTTCGAAACCAATCTGGAGCATGATTTATCAAGTGCCTTTAACATCAAATCTAAACTCTATCTAAGGAAGTAATCGGAGATAGAACAAATCTCTAGGAATAAAAATCTGGCACTACTTATAAAAGTATAAACTGGAACTTATCCGTCCATCAAAAAATGGGGAGTAGTTCAGTAATGGTAGACCACTCAAAAGAAGACGATGGGGTCAGCAAAATGCACATATTGAGAGAGTTTTCACAGATAAAAGTAATGTCACAAATGAAAAAGGATACAAAATTTCATTTATGTTGTTTTAACTGCATAGAACAAGTCAAAATTACATGGAAATCAAAGGAAATAGGCTGTTTCAGTTCTCTTCACATGCTAAGATCCTGGGCGATTTTTTTCCTTTATGAGTCACAGTATTTTCCAACTTTTCTAGAATGAATATACATGACTTTCATATTTAACATTTTTAAAAAGAACTCAAAAATATATCAAATGGAGGTGAGTTAGAGACCTGTGAAGATTTCTTTGGGATCTGAAAAGAGAGGTTCATTAATGGAAAAACCCAGGTACTGACAGTTGACCCTTAGTATTTACAGAGAAATCTTTCAGGGCGCCTGGGTGGCTCAGTCAGTTAAGCGCCCTACTATTGATCAGCACAGGTAATGATCTCACGGTTTGAGAGTTCAAGCCCGCATCGGGCTCTGCACTGACAGCACAGAGCCTACCTGGGATTCTCTCTCTCTCAAAATAAATAAAACTTAAAAAATAAATAAATAAAAAGAAATCTTTCAAGACCTTTTCAAAAACTCAAAATTGAGAAATTTCACTATGGATCACAATTTTTATTATTTCTTCTTATTATTATTATTTTTAACATTTATTCATCTCTGAGAGACAGAGAGAGAACAGAGAGTGTGTGGAAGAAGGGAAGGGGGGAGGGAGACACAGAATCCAAAGCAGGCTCCAGGCTCCAAGCTGTCAGCACAGAGCCCAACACAGGGCTCGAACTCACAGACCACGAGATCATGACCTGAGCTGAAGTTGGACGCTTAACCGACTGAGTTACCCAGATGCCCCCATAGTTTTTTTTTTTTTTTTTTTTTTTTTTAATGTTCATTTATTTCTGGGAAAGAAAGACAGTGTTGAGTGGGGAAGAAGCAGAGAAAGAGGGGGACAGAAGATCCGAAGTGGGCTCTATGCTGACAGCAGAGAGCCTGATGCCAGGCTGGAACCTGCAAACTACAAGATCATGCCCTGAGCCACAGCTGGACACTTAACTGACTGAGGCACCCAGGTGCCCCTGGATCATAATTTCTATTAAAAAGCCATTTTACTTGTATACCGAAAACTAGTATAACACCGTATGTTAACTATATTTGAATTTTTCAAAAGCCATTTTGCTCTGGCTGCTAAATTCACTAAAAGTTTCAGGAATACATATATTTATTCATATATATATTTTATTCGTATATATATTTTTTGACATGGAACACATTCTCTCCATAGACCTGCATCAACACTGAACTCGACACTTGACTCCAATATAAAAATCTTATTTTTTGTTGAGGGCCTTCAGTTCCTTAGACCTATCTCCTCATGGTGACCACCAACTCCAGCAGATGCCTTGGTATCCTAGGCTCATTTTTCACATAAAAACAGTGATCACTTTAGGGAAGCTGCTACAATTTATTCATACATTATTCAATAATAAATGGTAGGGTGCTTGGGTGGCTCAGTCAGTTGAGTGTCCAACTTCAGCTCAGGTCATGATCTCACGGTTCATGAGTTTGAGCCCCACAACGGGCTCTGTGCTGACAGTTCAGAGCCTGGAGCCTGCTTTGGATTCTGTGTCTCCCTCTCTCTCTGCCCCTACCCTGCTCATGCTCTCTCTCAAAAATAAACATTAAATAAGTAAATAAATAAATGTGGGAAGAAGTTCAACCACAGGCCTTATGACTTCCTCCTAAACCCTTGTTTACATTGAATTTTTGTGCCTCAGATAAATGAAAGTCTTTGGAATCACTCACAAATATCTGAAACCTTCCAAGTTAAATATCCACAGGTCAGGGATTGTTTAAGAATCATTTCTTAGCAGGGCGCCTGGGTGGCTCACTCGGTTGACTGCCAACTTTGGCCTAGGTCATAATCTTGCAGTTCATGGGTTGGAGCCCTGTGTCAGGCTCTGTGCTGACAGCTTGGAGCCTGGAGCCTGCTTCAGATTCTGCGTCTCCCTCTCTTTCTCTCTGCCTGTTCCCCCTTTTGTGCTGTTTCTCTCTCTCAAAAATAAACACTAAAAAAATTTTATATAAAAAAAATCATTTCTTAGCAATAGCTAATTGAGTTACTTTATTACACTTTCTAAAATTCTCTTATTTAGAGAGAGCAGTTTTACCTTTTTTTTAAATTATAAAATTAATCAAGAATACTCTTCTTGGTAAAAATTCAAAAACAGAAGGAGATTTCCTTCCCCTACTTTTACTCACCCAAAGTTAACTTGTTAACTGTAACCTCACAGCCATTTCTTTATGTGTGTATACGTGTTAATGCATACTTTATAAATAGCATTTGAGTTTACAGTGACATAAGAGTATAACATACATGACCTATTGCAACTTGTTTTTTTTTTCACATAACTAATACCTTACACTTTCCTGTATATATATTCTTTCTAAAGGTCATTTTTTTTTTAATGTTTACTTCTGAGAGAGAGACACAGATGATGAAGTAGGCTCCAGACTCTGAGCTGTTAGCACAGAGCCCAACATGGGGCTCAAACTCACAAACCATGAGATCATGACCTGAACCAAAGTCAGACACTTATCTGACAGAGCCACCCAGGTTCCCCTAAAGGTCATTCTTTTTAAAGCTGCACAATATTTCATAGTATGGGCACACTACCTATGCTAGTATATTTTCAGTGAGATTTTTCAAATGATCATTTCTTTAAAACTAAAGTGTAATATAATAAAGACTCATGAAATCTGTAATGGACGTAGTCAGATGAATTAGTTCCTTCTTCCATGCAGCTCTATAATCTTTAACATGGTTTTATGTGATCTATTTTAAAGACTTGATGGGCATTTAAATTATTTCCCTTTTTTTCTTATTAACAACAATTCTACAATAAATAGCCCTATATTCATAACTCTGTGCATGTCTCAAGCATTTCTATAAGCTGGGTAAGTAGACAGGTGACTGAATGAGGAATATGGATGGCCAACACGACCCTCCAAAGTCTGTGCCAGCAGGCACTCTCGTCGTGTATGAGTGAATCTTAGGTTCTACAGCCTTAATCACACTAGATATTATCAATCTTGCTAACATGTACCAATCTGAAAAATGAAAAACATTTTACTGTCCCAATTTATATCTCCCTGATTACTAATGAGACTGAGCACTTTTTAATCATTGTTGACATTTCTGTAGGTCTTCTGCAGAAAGTATGTTCATTGTCCTATATCCAATTTTCTATGGGGTTGTTTTGTGCTTATTAATTTCTAGGAGCTCTTTATATATTATCCATGTGATCCTTTATTACAAATTTAAAGGATAAATTTTAGAAAATAATTAGTTTACTTTATGCAGTCTTTTGTAGTAAAAAAATAACTATTGTGTCTTTGTAAATTTAACAAATATTTGTGTTAATAAAAAAACTGATATAAATCCCTGCCTCTATGAAATTCACATTCTAATGTAGGAGGCAGACAATAAAGAAAATAAACAGGACATGTATAAAGTATACTGGAGGGTAAAATGTGCTCTGAAGAAAAATTAAGCAGGGAAGGGTTTTCAATTTTAAATAGGGTTAAAGAAGCTCTCACTGGGGTGACATTTGAGCAAGAACCTGAATGAGGTAGAGGCATGAGCCATGTGCTATCTGGGGTAACCATGGGCCAGACAGAAAGAACAGCAAAGGCAAAAGCCCTGGGGTGGCAGCATGCCCACAGGCTGCCGTATCAGCAAGGCCAGAGTGGCTGGAGAGGAATAAGCAAAGGGGAACGGAGTAGGAATAAGGTTGGAAAAGGGTGCAGACCTCATAAAACCCTTAAGTTGGTGAAAGGACTCTGGCTTTCACTTGAATGAGAAAGAGAGCCATTGGAGAATTCTGAGCAGAGGAGAGATGCTACTTAGAATTTAATGGCAGTATTCTGGTTGTGAAAGGCTGAGAGAGGGACAAGTGTGGAAGCACAGAGCCCACTTGAGAGGCTACTGAAATAATCCAGGTACAAGATGATGGTGGCTTGAATGCGGGGAGGGAGACAGGCAGAGAAGTCTGAGGACTGGCCAAATTCTGGATCTCTTCTGAGTGCAGAGACAATAACTTGCAGATGGACTAAACATGGATGTGAGAGAAAGAAACACATGAAGGATGCTTCTTCCCAGGTGTGTGTCCTGAGCAACTGGGCTAATGGAGTTGTCATTCACCACATTGGGGAAGAATAAAGGAAAAGCAGGCTGGGGGGATGGTGTGGGACACAGTCAATGTGAGAAGCCTTTCTAACATCCAAGTGGAGATAGATGTGGGGTAGGCAGCTGTATAGAAAAATCTAGAGAGTTCAGGGCAGAGGTCTTTGTGCAGATAAATGTAAGAGGCTGGATGAAGTCATTCAGGGACTGAACATAGAGGAAGAAGGATCCAAGGTTAAGGGGGATGAGGAGGTGAACCCTGCAAAAGGGACTGAGAAGTGGACACTGTTATTTCATACTTTTAAGTATAAAATTCACGTAACATCTGTTTTTCAGCCTGAAGTATTAAAAATAGATCACATAACATCCTTCTAAATGTTACAGAAAACTAGAGGACTACAGAGTAATTTTAAGAGAATCAAATTCTTTCTTCTAAAAGGATCCAACCTGGGGCGCCTGGGTGGCGCAGTCGGTTAAGCGTCCGACTTCAGCCAGGTCACGATCTCGCGGTCCGTGAGTTCGAGCCCCGCGTCAGGCTCTGGGCCGATGGCTCGGAGCCTGGAGCCTGTTTCCGATTCTGTGTCTCCCTCTCTCTCTGCCCCTCCCCCGTTCATGCTCTGTCTCTCTCTGTCCCAAAAATGAATAAAAAATGTTGAAAAAAAATAAAAATAAAAATAAAAAATAAAAGGATCCAACCCAAATTTTATGGCTTTTTAATGTATTATATTTTTAAAATTTATTTTGAAAGAGAGAATGAGTCAGGGAGGAGCAGAGAGAGAGATAAAGAGAGACAGAATCCCAAGCAGGCTCTACGCCGTCAGAACCCATGAGATCATGACCTGAGCTGAAATCAAGCATTGGACACTTAACCGAGTCACCCAGGCATCCCTGTACTATATTTTTAATTTTAAAGGAAAAACATGCAGCTGTAAAGACTCTAACAGTGATCTGTGATCTCATAAAGTCAACATCATGGGCTGGGCACATGGAATGATACATGAGGTTATACCACCTTCTGTTCACCCCTGTTCAAAACAGGGTGTGACCTGAATCATGCTTTGGTTATCCACAGCAATATGGCAGGACCTTCTGCCTTCTGGAAGAATTGGTTCCACTGTAATCTTTCTTCTCTCTCACGAGTACTGTTGCACCAAATCTGTTTCAGAAAATGCGCAGGCCCTTAAGATGTGGGTATTTCTGTCTTTGAGATGGCTGACAGAGTATGTATCTCATTCTTTTAATGTAATCTTGGGTTTAAAAATCAAAAATGCAGGCACTGGATGGCTCAGTTGGTTAAACACTCGATTCTTGATTTCAGTTCAGGTCATGATCTTATGGTTCATGAGTTCAAGCCCTGCCCAGGGCTCTGTGCTAACAGCATGGAGCCTGCTGGAGATTCTCTGTCTCCCCCTCTGCCCTTCATAGAGCACACTTGCACACTCTCTCTCAAAAATAAAATATGTCTTAAAATTTATTTAAAAATAAGCAAACAAATAAATAAAAATCTAGAAGGAAGAGGTGCCTGGGTGGCTCAGTTGGTTGAGTGTCCGACTCTTGATTTCGGCTCAGGTCATGCCCTCAGGTTGTAGGATCGAGCCCCATGTCAGGCTCTGTGTTCATCATGAAGCCTGCTTAAGATTCTCTCTCTCTCTTTCTCTCTCTCTCTCTCCCTCTGCCCCCTCTCCACAACTCATGTTTTCTTTCTCTCGTAAATTAAAAAAAAAAAAAATCTAAAAGGGATAGTATGGTAACTGTACTAGAATTAAAATTAAAAACTTAATTGAAGGGGGGCCTGTGTCCAACTCTTGATTTCAGCTCAGATCATGATCCCAGGGTCATAGGATCAAGCTCCAAGTTGGGCTCTGCACTGAGCGTGGAGCCTGTTTTGTGATTCTCTCTCTTGAGATCTCTCTCTGTCTCTGTCTCTCCCTCCTTCTGCCTCTCTCCCCTGCTTCTGGGCTATCTCTTTCTCTCTCAAATAAAAATTTTAAAAATTTTAATAAAAAAGTAAAAACTTAAAAAATACACATGAAATAAAATTTACCAAAAAAAAAAAAAAAAAAAATCTAAAAGAGATGAATCTCTCACTGTTATCTCCAGAGAATAAGATCAGAGATGGGGAATCCAAGAGGTAGAAGGGAAATTTACTTTGTGTTTCACCTCCTTCTGAATATTTGAATGTACTGCTTTTATAATTAAAGAAAAGCAGAAAAGAAAAAGCAACAAGTCAATCTGCCTTTCAGGGGCAAAGTTGCACACTGCTCCAGGCAATCCCAAACACAAACCAAAAACACAGTCTGGGGAAAGACGGGGTTGGCTGCATGTCTGTATATTGAGGAAACCATCAAAGCAAAACCAGTGTTTTATTTTATGAGGAATCAGCTAAAGAGCCTTTGTCTTCTAGCTCCTAAAATGTGTTCTATAAAGCAAGCCTGCGCTAGAGGCAGAGGACACACCTTCATGCCCGCAGGGAGCTTACGTTTACGAGACAACAAAATGGAAGCCAGATGAGTAATGGGGGGGGGGGGTTTGAAGACGGGTGTTGGGAACCCCTCTTGAGAAGTGACCCCTGTGTGACCCAGAAGCTGAGAACTGGATGATGGAGGGGGAGCTCACTGTGTCTGACGTAGAGGAAGGCACTGCAGAGGCCCTGAGATGAAAAAGGGCATGTTTGATCAAGGGACAAAAGAAAGGGCAAAGGTGACTGTAAGGCAGGGTGAGGGACCCATCTGGGGTGAGTTTAGGAGGTGAGCTGGGTCCAGATGAGGAAGAAGGTGGCAGATTGTGGTAAGAGGTGCGGCTTTTCCCCCTAAGGGGAAAGGGAAGCCCTGCAAGTGTAGCATGATCTGAGCTGTGTTTAGAAGACAACTATGCCTGCCACCTGGGTGGCTCAGTCGTTAGGCACACAGTGGAGCCCCACTCTGGGTGAGCTTGAGCCCTGCGTGGGGTGAACAACAGCACCACTTCGGGCAAAACACAAGCCCCACTTCAGGTGAGCCCTGCTTCTCTCTCCCTCTCTCTCTCTCTCTCTGCCCCTCATGAGATTCTCTCTCTCTGCTCCTCACTCACTTGCATCACTCTCTTTCTCAAAAAAAGGAAGACAAGTATGCTTGGGGCATCATGACCGGCAAAAGCAGGTCGGTCCAAGGCAACAACTAATGATGACAGCTAGAATGGGTCAGGGGCCAGGGAGATCATCAAACAAGTTTGGGGCCTGTTTTGAAAATATAACTGATGGAACTTGCTCTTGGCTTAGTTGAGGGGGAGTGATGGAGAGGATCCAAGATGACTTCCAGGTTTGGGCTCCAGCAAGGAGGTGGGAAGGAAGTGGTGGTGTTGACCTACATAGGGGAGGCTGGGAGAGCGGGACTCAGAGGGGAAATTATCAAGAGTTCCATCCTCAGGACACTTAGATGCTCAACAGACCACCAAGCAGAGATATCAAATAAATAAGTAGTTGGATATACAAATGTGGCTTAGGGAGAGCTACAGGCTAGAGACAAAAATTTGGGAGTCCCAAGAACACAAAATGTCTTTAAGCAATGGCACTAGATTCAATCACTTAAGAGTATATCTAAAGAAGGCAAAAGAAGAGGATCCAGGAAGCAACTAAGAGGAACGATGTTTGTTAACCTCAGCACTACAGACAGTTGGGCCAGGTAATTAATTATTTGTTAGGGTGAGGCTGTGCATTGTGGAAAGTTTAGCAGCCTCCCTGGCCTCTACCCGCTGGATGCCAGGAGCACCACTCCCCCTTTCTCCCAGGATGTGACAACCACAAACGTGTCTCTACCTGTTGCCTAATGTCCCCTGGAGGAACAAAATCGCTTCTGATTGAGAACCAGGGGGCAAGACAGGGAACAGAAACCAGCAAAGGGAAGTCATTAGGAATGGCCAGTGAGAGAGCAGGAAAACCATGAAGAGGTGGTAGCACAGACAGCCAGGGTTGTAAGGACAGAGGAGTCAACTGGATCAAAGGCTGCAGAAAAAATAAAGCAAGAGAAGACAGAGAAATGTCCAACCTGGGGTTTGCAGGTGTCGGGATAAGGGCAGTTCCCTGGAGAAGGGGTGTTTGGAAGCCATCCTGGCAGAGGACAAGAAGAGAAGTGGGGCCAGAGCTCTAGCACTTTCGCTACAGAGGAAGGAGAGCATGCACAGCGCTTCCGAGGAACAGGGAATCTGGGAAAGGGATTTCCATTGCCAAAGCATGAGTGTCTGCAGGCCAGCCAGGATGACCCTCAGAGTGGAGAAGACTGAGGGAGCAGGAAAGAGTGGAGAGCTCCAGTGAAGAACGTCATGAGAAGTCACGAGAAGTCACAACACCTGAGCTGGAGGGCTTACAGGTCTGGTGGCAGAGGATGAAGAAATTCCCTTTGGGAAGATTCTGTTTTCATAACTCATGCAGCAAGATCATTAGTTGAGGCAGGGGAAGGAAAAGTTGCCGAGGGAACAGAGTAGGGCTGCTGGGCTGTGCTGACTGCATGGCTGAGGTTTGTGGTCATGCATTAAATCCCAAGGCTGTACGACTTTGTCCAGGGCAACTGCTCAGATGCAGGTGCACAGCTGGGGTCACCGGGTTTGGGACTCTCCCACCGGGCACAACAGAGAGAGAGGTGGAGGGGCTGTTGCATGAGTCTGCATGAGAGTGACACTGAGGGTAACAGCCACAGAGGCTCTGCTGCTGGGTGACATAGGGGAGTGAAGACAGAAAGTGAAACTGTCATGGGATCAACACCCTGGAGGTCCTGATGATACTGAAGAATTACTGAAGCAAGGGTGCTAGGAGAGGAGGAGGAGGTCAGCGAGCGCGATGCAAAAACTCTGGTTACAGAAATTCCTATTGAGAAGCTTACGCCTCCCAGCTTGGGGTGTCAGTGAGGAGGGGTGCCCACATGGAGAGGAGCTGGTAGCAGCAAATGGGAAACACATTAGTGCAAGGAGTCGTTCAATTCAGTGCCCCTGTGGTGGCAGTGAAAGGCTGACCTGCGCTGGAACTCGTAAAGACCCTGGGGTTCAAGGGCACAAGACAGACAAGACTCTTCACTGATGGAGCTAACATCCAACGCACAAAATACTTTTGCCCTGAGGGCAAATTTCAGCCAAAGACACACAAAAACAATGTAATTGCCTTTCAGTCATACCTCATTTTTTTTTTTAATGTTTATTTACTTTGAGAGAGAGAGAGAACACAAGCTGGGGAGGGGCAGAGAGAAAGGGAGAGAGAGAATCCCAAGCAGGCTCTGTGCTGTCAGCACAGAGCCCCACACAGGGCTCGAACCCACAAACTGAGATGATGACCTAAGCTGAAATAAAGAGTTGGACGCTTAACTGACTGAGCCACCCAGGTGCCCCCATCATACTTCACTTTAATAAACAAAACTGCATTAATCAGAGTTACTGTCCTTATTATTAAACCCCATACTTGGATGGGCATGATTTGTAGAGGTTCCCTAAACTCCAATCCGTCCTCAAACAACGATTTGCCACCATCAAAGCTACCTACCCAGAAATATATCCTTCAAGGCCAAGAGCAATTCTGAAAAAGATATAAAAAATGGTCTGAGCAGTAACATGGAAACAAGTGGGCAGCCAGCCCCTCAAAGTCACCTCTTTGAAGGAGACAGAAATCAACTGGCTGTAAGTCCTCTTCTCTACACACATCCCTCCCTGGTGGTTTCTTCACATCCTTTCAGCACCATCCCAAATTTATATTCCCAACCCCTGCCCCTGACCCAAATGCGAGACTTGTTCTTCCAACCATCTGTGTCTCCACGTGGGCATCTAGAGGGCCTTAACATGTTCACCTCATGCACACAGAAACTCTGTTCTTCCAGCCCTCCCCTTTCAGGTAATGGTAACCCTATTCTTCCTGTTGCCTGAGCCAAGATCCTTGTCATGTGCTATGAAGACAGAGCAGGGCAAGGGAAGAGGGCCAGAGGCTCGTTACTCTGGGTGTCCAGAATGATCTGAGAGTGAGCTGTATGGATATTTGAGGAAAACGTGTCCCAGTAAAAAAGGTGGGTACCAGCAGAGGCCCCAAGACAGAACACGCCTGGTTGTTTGGAGACCAGGAATGAGCCAGTGTGAGCAGAACACAGGATGAGAAGGGAGACAGCACACAAAGTCCCCCTCTCTTACACTCCACAACTGATCTACTGGGAAATCCTACTGGCTCTACTTTTCAAACATGACCAGAATCCACAGATTTTTCACTACATTCACTGCTAACACCCTTGTCAAGCGGTGACATCTCTCCCCTGCAAGACCTAGCCAATCTTCCACCCTAGCCCACACCTCGGTCTCTTCTGTACTCACGTGTGAAAGTGCATGCACACGCATGCACGCACACACACACACACACACACACACACACCACCTTGTCCCTCTATTCAAACTGCTCCAACGGTCCTCCCAGTCCCACCAAACCCTATGTACCCCAGACATCAGCTGGCAGGCTGTGTCCGACTTCAGCTCAGGTCATGATCTCATAGTTTGTGAGTTCAGGCCCCATGTCGAGCTCTGTGCTGAGAGCTCAGAGCCTGGAGCCTGCTTTGGATTCTGTGTCTCCTTCTCGCTCTGCCCCTTCCCCGCTCATGCACGTGCTCTTTCTCTTTCTCTCAAAAATAAATAAACATTAAAAACAAACAAAAAAAAATTTTTTTTAATAAAAAAACTTTAGGGGTACCTTGCTGGCTCAGTTGGTTAAGTGTCTGACTCTTGATCTCAGCTCAAGTCATGATCTCATGGTTCTTGAGTTCAAGCCCCGTGTGGGGCTCCACAATGAGCATGGAGCCCACTTGGGAATCTTTCTCTCCCTCTCTCTCTGCCCTGCCCCTGCTCTCTTGCTCTCTCTCTCAAAATAAATAAACTTAAAAAAAATAAACAAAAAAATTTTAAAACATCAATATAATACCATGACAGAGTTTGAAAAGTAGAATGAGAAAAATTGCTCATAATCCTTCACTATAGCACAATTTCTATATTTTCTACATAAATACATTAATTTTGCAGTTGAAAATCATGTATTGTGCAATTTTGCATGTTGCATTTTTTTACTTCTCATCATATGTTTTTTTCACACGAGATTCCCAACTACACTTAATGGCTGCAGAACATTCTATCAAGTGGATGGACCATAATTAACTAGTCCCTTACAGTTATTATTTCTGGTTTTCTATTGCTGTAAATAACAAAGCAAAATCTCCTTTATGCATTTAGCTTTTTTCCTTCCAATGGATTATTTGGATAAAGTCCCAGATGCAAGATCACTGGGCCAAGAGATGTGTTAACACATGTGGCTCTTAACCACATGTGCCAAGAGATGGCTCTTAACACATCGTGCCAAGCTGCTATCCCGAAACACCACCCCAATAACACTCAGCTGTAACCCAGAACTCACTCTCTTCACAGCTCCTTCTCCAACACGCTTCAACTGCCTCACTTCGGTCCTCAGCTCCTTGCAGGACAGCCACGGTGAACAGTTTTTCATCTGTCCCATTCTGAAGTGTCCGTGGGGACAGTGAGCAGAGCTGGGAGCAGAGCGTGGACGGGAGATGAAAAACCAATCAAGGCAGAAGTAGAGGAGCGTGTTCATGAGGGCCATGGAGAAGAGCAGCCCCACAGCTGGGGGCACTGCTCTGTGGGGGGCACCTTTTCTGCTGTCCTGGGCTATCTTTTCCATACTGTTATCCCCTGTAATTTCCTGAATTATAAAATGAAACAAGAAATAATACCAGTCAATTTTTATGTCCATTAAGGTGTTTGGGTGACAAGGGGTTAAGGACAACACAGCTTCTCATGCCTCTTATGCCCAAGGATCTTGCATGCTTTATCATCTTTGTGAGGATTAAAGAAGGTACAGAATGCTCAATGTCAGCTGTTTTCAAGATCACTGTCTTTTTATTACAAACTAACGTCTGGGTTCATCCACTCTAAATTCAACTAAAAGGAAGGTGTCTTTGTTTCTCCCACGGCAATTTGCACTAAATAGATATTTAATGAATAATTGGTAAAATGAAAGAAAACTGCTTTTGTTAGTCTAGCGGGGCCAGGGCAGAAGATGGACAAAGGAGAGGAGCCAGAGAGGAGATGGGGTAGGGTAGGGGTAGGGGTAGGGGCTGGATGCTGAGGGTCTCCTGAACCCAGCTAAGGAGCTGGGATATTCCCTGGAAGGTGCTAGAAAGCTCCTTAAATTTTTTTTAAGGATTTTTTTAAAATTAAAGTTTATTTATTTATGAGAGAGAGCGAGGGAGGGATGGAGAGAGAGAGAATCCCAAGCAGGTTCCACGCTGTCAGTGCAGAGCCAGACACGGGCTCAAACTCACAAACCATAAGATCATGACCTGAGCCAAAACCAAGAGTCGGATGCTTAAATGAGTGAGCCACCCAGGTGTCCCACTCCCTAGCGTCTTTAACAAGCAAGGCTAGGTGTGAAAGATGTGTTTGGGGTGGAACAGATGGAGGCTGGGAGACCAGGTAAAAGGCTCTGGCAGTGCTGCAGGGTAAGAGCTGATGAGCACACGAGCTGGAATGATGGTGGTGATCCTTGCACGAAGTAACTGCCAGGAAGGCTAGACACTCACCAATTCAGCTCTAGCATCAGAGCCGGTGTGAGGCCCGCAGTAGAGCATTACTGCCTAGTTGTTGGATGGCGGCAGAGGGGTTGGCAAGGGAGAGAGATGGAAGGAACCTGGACATCAGATGCTTGACACTCAAGAATGCTTGAGGCAGAAGCTGTTTCAGAATCAGAGCGGAAGCATGTCAGTACTCTGACACAGGAGATGGCCATAACAGTGTGCTCGCTTAATATCAGTACTGGGAAAGGGGTAGCTGGGTGGCTCAGTTGGTAGAGCGTCCAACTTCAGCTCAGGTCATGATCTCATGGTTTGTGAGTTCGGGCCCCATGTCAGGCTCTGTGTTGAGAGCTCAGAGCCTGGAGCCTGCTTCGGATTCTGTGTCTCCCTCCCTCTCTGCCCCTCCCCAGCTCATGTTCTGTCTGTCTGTCTCTCTCTTAAAAATAAATAAACTTTAAAAAAAAAATCAGTACTGGGATGCATGGGGAACACTAGTGACAGAATTGACTCTGTGCTTCCTGTGTCTGAAATGACTGTGACATGAACAGTTACCTTCCACGAGCGTCTTCCTTCTCCCAGCTCAGGTCTCCACCCAGACACCTGGGTCACTCAGCATTCTGGTTGGCCCCAGGCACTGGTTTGAAAATACTCTGTCACAAAGTACCAAAAAAGGAGGTTTGCTGAATAAAAACTGCAACTCTGCACATAGACAAATGGCAATAATTCAAATGGTCCACCTTCTCCAGGGGCCCTCCTAGGGTCCAGGTATCCCTCAGGCCCTTGAACTCCAGGATGGAGTGGGAGCCGTGGGAAATCCTGCGACAGCCTGGCTTCCATCGTGAAGCCCTGCCAGCTGGTGTGAGCTCAGAGTCCTGCATCTGGTTCCAATAATCCACTCCCTCTACTCCATCACTAAATTCCAGCCCTCTCATTCACTCAACATGTATTAAGCCGTTTCCATAAGCTCAACTCTAGGCACTGGGGATCTGTGAGTAAATAAAACAGATGTGGTTCTTATCTTCTTGGACCTTAGGGGGAAGCCAGTGGAGAAGGCAGACAATAAACAAGTAAACAAAAAAGCTTCTCAGATATTGTGATAAGCTTTCAAGGACAGAGAATAACAGAAGAAATTCCCTGGATGATGCCGGGCCAGAAGACCTCTCTGAGGATTCACACTGAGAACAGAAGCTTGAGAGGGGACAGCTCTTTCATACCTTCTCCTGGAGAAAGTAAAATCCACTTGCCATTCATAGAGCTGGGACACCAGACATGGATCAAGCCAACTACAAAATTCATAGAAAGCAGCATTTCTCCTAAGGACACACTACAGGTATAAAGTATCAACAACTCCCTTCTTTGAATGAAGACTGCTTTCTTACTCACTGAGAAACTCTGCTCTCTAAAGTCACACACTATCAAAAATTTTGCCACTCAAAGTCCTACCAAGAACAGGGAAATATCCCACTCTTGCCTGGAGAAGCTAAGTCTCTCTGATACAGAGAAGCCACCTCTGCTTCCAACTGGGTGCAGAACTGCACATGAGCAGTTTCTGGAGAAGGCATTCAACATCTATGTGAACCCTGTGGTCTCCCAGGAACCAGACTCTGGGGTCCACTTTGCAGTCCGGACCAGATCTTGACATCTTTACAGGCAGCCCTGCTTAACTTTGAGTCCATCAAAACATTATTTCCTTTAAATTTTGCCTAAACTCCACCCACCCCCCACATTCTAATTTTTTTTTTTTTTTTACATTTTTAAAATTTATTTTTGATAGAGACAGAGCACAATTGGGGGAGGGACAGAGAGAGACGGAGACACAGAATCCGATGCAGGCTCCAGGCTCCGAGCTGTCAGCACAGAGCCCGACGCGGGGCTCGAACTCACAAACTGCGAGATCATGACCCGAGCCGAAGTCAGATGCTTAACTGACTGAGCCACCCAGGCGCCTCACCCCCAAAATTCTATAAAAATAACTCTCTTTTCCTGTGATTGAGATGCCATGTTCCACTGCTCCACAGTCACATCCACTGAAATGGGTCAATACACCTGACAAGTTCATTTCTATGGCCTCGGCCCTTTCTCTTCTTTCTCTTGACTGCTCAGTGGCATCTGGAATGGCTGATCACTCTCTCCTTCTTGAAATGCCTTTATTATTTGGTTCCCAGGAAGGTGCACTCTGGGGGCTCCTTTTGCCTCTGACTCTAAGCTGCTGTAGTGCTCAGGGCTCAGACAGACCTCTCCCTCAAGCTCTGTGACCTCATCCAGACTCTGGCTCTCTGTCCCCACCTGCTGACAACTCCCAGTTGTAAAGCCCTAGTCCCAGCCTCCTCAGAACACCACCCTTGGCTCCTTGACATCACTTAAACATCTGACAGACAATTCAAAAATAATATTTCTTCTCAACAATAAAAAGATAAATGACTCAATTTAGAAATGGGCAAAGGACTTGAACAGACATTTATCCAAAGGAGATATCAGATGGCAAATAGGCACACAAAAGGATGCTCAACTGTAACAGTCCTCAGGAAAATGCAAGTCAAAACCACAATGAGACCCACCTCATATCCACTAGAATGGCTGTCATCAAAGAGACAAGAACAAGTGCAGAGGAGGCTGTGAGAAAATAGGAGCCCTCCTACAGTGATGGTAGCAATATAAAATGATGCAGCCACTGTGGAAAATAGTCTGGAAGTTCCTCGAAAGGTTAAACATAGAGTTCCCCATGCAAATCTGCTGCTCGGTATATGCCCAAAAGAACTGAAAACATACGTTTATACCAACACTTGTAGGTGAATGTTCACGGCAGCATTATTCATAACAGCCAAACAGCGGAAATAACCCAAAGTCCCTCATGATAAATGGACAAATAAAAAATCTGATATATCCAAACATGGAATAGGATTCACCCACAAAAAGAAATCAAGCACTAATACATGCTGCAACATGGATAAAACTGGAAAACTTTATCCTAAATGAAACATGCAGACACAAAAGATCACATATCATAGGATTCTACTGATATGAAATATCTAGAACAGGCACATCCATATACAGAAAGTGGATTAGTGACTGCTAGGGGCTGAGTGAAAGGGGAAGGGGAATGGCTGCTAATGGGCACTGGATTACTTTTGTGGATGAAAATGTTGTGGAATTAGTGGTGATGGTCGCAAAACCTTGTGAATATACTAAAAATCACTGAACCATACACTTTAAAAAGCAAACTTTAGGGGCGGTTGGGTGGTTCAGTTGATTAAGCATCCAACTTTGGCTCAGGTCATGATCTCACAAGTCCATAGGTTTGAGCCCCACGTCAGGCTCTGTGCTGATGGCTCAGAGCCTGGAGTTGGCTTCAGATTCTGCGTCTCCCTCTCTCTCTGCCCCTCCCCCCACTCATGCTCTCTCTTTCAAAAATAAAGATTTAAAAATAAAAATAAATTAATTAATTAAAAACAACTTATGGCATATGAATTATATTTTTCTTTTTTTTTTTAATTTTTTTTTTTTTTTTTTTTTTAACGTTTATTTTTGAGACAGAGAGAGACAGAGCATGAACAGGGGAGGGGCAGACAGAGAGGGAGACACAGAACCGGAAGCAGGCTCCAGACTCTGAGCCATCAGCCCAGAGCCCGACGCGGGGCTCGAAATCACGGTCTGTGAGATCGTGACCTGAGCTGAAGTCGGACGCTTAACCAACTGAGCCACCCAGGCGCCCCTGGCATATGAATTATATTTCAACTTAAAAAGATAACAAAACGGGGCACCTGGGTAGCTCAGTCGGTTAAGGGTCTGACTGCAGCTCAGGTCATGATCTCTCCGTTCATGATATTGAGCCCCACATCAGTTTCAGATCCTCTGTCTCCCTCTCTCTCTGCCCCTCCCCTGCTTGCACTCTCTCAAAAATAAACATTAAAAAAATAATAATTTATTAAAAAAAAAAAAAGATAACAGAAATACTTCCCAAACTCAATGTCTGCTCTTTCCCCACAAATCCGTTGTTTCCAGCGGTCAGAATCTCAGTAAATGACAACTTTATTCTTCCAGTGACCCAGCCCAGTGAGGCTGCATGTCAAGGGTCAGCACAGCAACACTGCTTCCTCTAAGCAAAAAATCTTAGAAGTAGGGGACTCTTCTACCACCCAGTGTAGTTCTTTCTAATTAATAATAATTTTAAAAAATGCTGCTTTGCATGTCCTGGTTGTCACTAAGAGGTGTCCAGTAAACACCGGCTCTACTGAATTGCTCCAGCCTCAAATCTCTTTCTTTTCTTGAAACAATGCCACCTGCTCAACCTGCCCTCAGTCTTTCCAGCTACACCCATCAGTGTTCTGATGGATGTTCGCTTACCTTTCTCATAAAGACTCCAGGCCCGCATCTTTCTCCCTGGCCCATTCCCTCCTGTCTTCATGGATTTCAACTGGAACTATGACGACTTTGACCACTCAGGCCTCACAGTCTCTTGAGTTTCTTCCACCAGTACCTGATTCTCACAAGGTGCTCTTAAAGAAATGGATAAAACAGCTGCCATCTCTCTTTTACAATATTCAAAAAATGACCAAGTGTGTCTTAACTTAGACCTTAGGTCAAGAATCAGCACTTTTTTCTATAAAAGACCACACAGTAAATATTTAGGTTTAGGAGCCAAAAGTTGAAATCCAGTGACAAC
This sequence comes from Neofelis nebulosa, assembly GCF_028018385.1. NCBI lineage: Eukaryota > Metazoa > Chordata > Mammalia > Carnivora > Felidae > Neofelis > Neofelis nebulosa. Next base: position 41,133,759 of record NC_080784.1, read on the forward strand.
GGCATCACATGACTTATGACCCACCAAGCAGCAGTGTAAAGTGATAAGAGGCCACAAGCTCTGTATCATGCCATTCAACTCTGTCACCAGGGTGTGAAAGCAGCCTGCAACAGTACATAAACAAATGAGTGTGGCTGTGTTTGAATAAAACTTCATTTATGGACAATGAAGTTTGAATTTCACGTAGTTTTCATATAGTTGTGTCACAAAAGATTATTCCTCTTTTGACCCTTCCCCCCAACATTTTTAGGTAAAAAGCATTCTTAGCTTGCAGGTCATACAAATACAAGTGGCAAGCAGAAGCTGGCTGGGCCCTACCCTAGCTGACACTATTCCTCTGGGTCTGTCACAGACCATCTTTCCATCCTACACATTCCCTCCACATAATCTCATTCACAGACATGGTGATGCCGTTGGTTGCCAAGTCTCCACTGTGGCCTAGGTCTTTCTCCTACACTTCACTCAGCTGGCTCCTCAAGGCCAGGGATGTCCATAACTGAGCTATCTCTTTCTTGTCACCAGCATGCCCCTCCTCCAGGATTCCCTTACAGTGCCAGACACATAATCCACCTACTTGCTCCAGTCACAAAGCAAGTGACTTGGTCCCCTCTTTCCCTGACCTCTAAATCAACCAGTCACCACGTACAGTCAGTTCTATCACCCAAACCTCTCTCAAATCCCTTCTTATTACCGCCACCCTGGTCTAAGCCTCTAGTATCTCTTACCTGGGCTTCTGCCAACAGTTTTCTACATGGACTCCCACTTCTTTCTCTTTTCCAGCCCATTTTCCAAACAGCAAACAGGATTTTTTCTTTCCTGAAATGTTTAAAGCATCAAAAATCTAAAAAATAATATCATGAACACCCATCAAGCTTTGTCAAGTAACAGTGCATCATATTTTTTTTTGAAGATCTTTTAAAAAGAAATACAGTTGAGGCCTCTTTGGACCCCTCCCAGTCCTATTCTTCTCCCTCCCAAGAAGTAATCACCATCCACAAGTTGATGTACATCAGAGTTCTCAAACTGTGGTCCCAGGACCTGCAGCAGCATCACCTAGAAATGTGAGTCCTTGAGTCCTCACTCCAGACCGATTGCATCAGAAACTGAAGTGAAGCCCAGAAATCTGTGTTTTAACAAGTCTTCCAGGTGATTCAGGGGCATGCTCGAGTCCAAGAACCACTGACGTATATAATTCCCACACATGCTTTTTATTTTCACTACCAGTGTGCCTATAAACAGTAACATAATATATGGATGTTTTCACGAGCTTCATACAAGTAGTATTGTACTGTATATACCCTTTGCAACTTGCTCTTTTAAAAGCTCAATATTAAGTTTATGAGGTTTATCCACACAGACACATGAAGCTCGAGTTTGGCACAACTAGCAACTAGCAAAGCAAGTGTTGTACACACTCCTGCATGTGCGGAAGTTTCTTGCTGGTATACACAGGGCGGTCTTTCTAAAGCACAAATCTGATCACCCCTTGCTTAAAACCATCTAACAGTCCTCCTCTGTCCTCATGATAAAGTCTAAACTCCTATAAGGTCCCCTGAGATCCAGCCTGTCTGCCTTTCCAGACCCCTCCTTGCACCCCACATTCCAGGCCCTGAGCTTTCCTCCACCCTTGAAGGCACCCCTCTTGAGAAGTCCAGGCTCCAGTACGTGGGTTCCTTTTTCCTCAACTGTGAGCTCCCGGAGGACTATCTGCCTGCTTTGCACACCCCTGTATCCTCAGCAGTTGGAAAATAGCCAAGAACTCAGTAAAAATGCACTGACTACCTGATCACCCAGGATTCCTTGTCTTCACAGCCTCACACACTGACTCCTCTTTGCTTTCTCAGTCCCACCAAATCTGTTCTTCATCTCTTCTTGTGCCTGTCCTCTGATGCTCTCATCCAGCACCAACTCCAATTTGAACTCACCATCTTTTTAATTCGCAAACCCCCTTGCCGACAACCTTCCACTGATTCCACCTCACCACTGGTAGTAGATTCAGTTGTATAGGGCCTGAAGCTTATACCATATTTTTTCTTTTGGAGGCATACCACTTTCTTCACTTCCATGCAAAGGGTGCCAACATCAGGTACAAATTCTGTAGAAATTCATATTTTCTAATCTACCTTAGATCACCATTACCCAGTTACCATTTAATGCATTTCTTATGGGCCCTGCAGTTAGTTATATGCTTCAATAGTCTTTCAATTATCCCTAAGTCCTCACATCCACTTCCGAATGCTCAAAAAGACTCATCCAAAAACTCAACTTTTACACAATGTCAACCTCACACTAATTCTGTGAGGCATATATAATTGTTACTATTCCCATTTAACAGATAAGAGAACTGAGTCAGAGGTGAAGTGACTTAGCCAAGGTCACTAAACTGTACATGGAGGAGCCAAGTTTTCCAGCCTCACATTCTTCCCCTAAATCCTTCAACCTTCAGGTGTTGAAGGTTCAGGAATTGAACATAGCATGATCACTGCAGGGGTTGAGGGTGGATGCTGTGAAGCTGCCTATCCATCTCCCTCTTTTTTTTTTTTTTTTAAATATTCTAGTATTTTTTTAAACTTTTTTTTTTTTTTGGAGAGAGAGAGAGAGAGAGAGAGAGAGAGAGAGAGAGAGAGAGAGATGGGGGAGGGGCAGAGAGAGGGAGAGAGAGAATCCTAAGCAGGCTCCTGCTGTCCGTGCAGAGCCCAATGCGGGGCCCAAACCCGCGAACGGAGAGAGCATGACCCCAGCCAAAATCAAGAGACTGACTTAACAGACTGAGTCACCCAGGTGCCCCAAGACTGCCCATTTCTTAAAGAAAGCTTTAGCCCACCCCAACACCTGATGGGCCTTTTTTCTTTGAAAGGAGTATTTCTGGAGTAGGCTGCCAAGGGCTGTGGATAGGCTGTATGGCTTAAGGAATTTTGTCCTGAAATAAGCAAAATGACACTGAAAGTTGCTGCTGGTTTTGCAAGTTAGGGAATAAAGATTGTGGGGCCGGCTGGGTAAGAGAAATTCAGGCAATGTTTAGACACAAAGGATTTCTGACATTGATAGGAAAAAGCTGGTAACAAAAAACTGGAAACCACTGCTCTACAATCACAGCTTATTTAAAAGAAGGCAATGGAACAAAATTAATTTTTACCAATTGATTGAATACTGAATTCAACCAGAGGAAAAACGAATTGGCGTTACCCAAAAAAATTGAGAATAGAATCTCAGTTTGCCGGTAGAACACGAGGCACATTAAAATAATTATTTTAAATGTTCCGGATGCTTTCTTAACCTAAAGGTGCTACAGCCAAGGTAAAGGATGGAGAAGACAATACTAACAAAAGGGCTGGGCCGGCCTTTAAAAACCGGGCGGCACTGGACTATACCCTTAACACGGAGCCCCGCCCCCAGGGAGTGGCGGCACGAAAGACCCCAGGCAGCACAGGAGCCCGCAAGCGGGAGCCCAAGCCCGACCCGGGCGGAGGCGTCCGTCACGTAAACGTGCCACTTTCGGCCCCAGGGTAGTCGCTCGCTGCTGGGGCCGCGGCCGCAGCCGGCCAAGGGCAGGCCCCGCAGGAAGCTCTTCTGCCCTCCGCGTCTGCCCGCCCCGCAGCCCCATGTCTCTCTAGGGTCCGAGCGGGACGCCGCACCCGGGTCTGTGGCTTCCCCGCGCTCTCCCGCCCGCCTCCCGGTCTCCTCACCTCCCGCTCGCTGCGCCTACCTGCGACCCCCACTCCAGCACGCGGCCTCCTGCGCCGGCGCGGCCGGAAACCAGAGGGGGCAGAGAGAGCGCGAGGCTGCCCCCTGGCGTCCGCCTCCCGCCGCGCACCTGGAGGCCCTCGCAGACAGGATTCCAGCCCCGGTGCGCCCACCGGTCTCCTCTCCTTGGCCTCTCTCTGAGTCCTTGAGGACAATGATGTGTTGACCTATTATTGCTTTAGTCTGGACGCCCAGCCTGGAGTTGCGTACAGTGGAGTGAAGCTATAAGATCTAAACCCTTCAAAAAGCTCCTGATCATTGCAAAGCGGTGGTCCCGAAGGGTGGTCCTCAGACCAGAAGCAGATGCTTCACGTCTCCAGGGAAATTTTTAAAAGTGCAAATTCTTGGCTCCATCCCAGACCTGGCGGCGGGTGGGGTCCAGCAATCTGTGCTTCTGGGTGATGCTGAAGACTCTGAAGGTTGAGAACCACTGGTGGAGGGGAAACTCAGGGGCTTAGCCTGCGCAGGAAAGCTGAGTTTCACGCATTCAAAGGGTGGCAGGCAAGAACTTTGACAAACGCCAAAGGAGGTGTACAGTACTGTCTGGAAAGGGGGAGGGAAGGTGGAAGGTCTCAATGCATCGCACTGGCATCTGTACCTGATGGAAAAGTTTCAACATTGGAAGTTAGACTATATAACTTTTTGTGGGTTAAACTGGAAGTGCTATTTACACGGACTTATTTTCCACGGACATATTTTCCAAGTTCAGAATCATGAGTGTAATTTGATGCGGGTTAAAAACTGAACCTGTACTGGGAATCCGAACAACGAAAAGTAAAATAACTAGAAGCAACTTGCTTTCAGATTGGCAAATAGGAAAGAGAATGGTAATACCTACTGTTGATGTACAGAATCTAAAAGTTTCCCCACAGCCATATATTAGTGTAAATTTGTATAACCCGTATCAATTCCTCCTATATATAAAGGGCTCTAGCAAATCCCATTTCTAGGAGTTTATCGTGCAGAAATAATTGAATACATGTGCAAGATGTACTGTATGAAGTGTTGTGGATAAGGAATGTTTACTGTAGAAACAAACCTAAATATTTAACAATAGGGCTTTCTGAAAGAGATTATATCTATGCAGCTGTTAAAAATGATGCTGTATAATGGGTACAGAGTTTCGATTTGAGAAGGTAAAAAAATTCAGGAGATGAATGGTAGTGGTGGTTGCACAAGATGAAGGCACATAATACCACTTAAAAACAGTTAAAATGGTAGGGATGCCTGGGTGGCTCAGTTGGTTAAACATCTGGCTTTGGCTCTGGTCATAATCTCACATTTTGTGGGTTCAAACCCTGTGTTGGGTTCTGCGCTAATAGCGTGGAGCCTGTTTGGGATTCTCTCTCTCCCTCTCTCTCTGTCCCTCCCACATGCGTGCTCTCGCTCTCTCCCTCAAAATAAGTAAAATAACCATTAAAAAAAATAGCATTGTTGGGAATGCAAGCTGGTGCAGCCAATCTGGAAAACATTATGGAGGTTCCTCAAAAAACTAAAAATAGAACAACCTTAGACCCAACAATTGCACTACTAGGCATTTATCCAAGGGATACAGGTGTGCTGTTTTGAAGGGACACATGCACCCCCATGTTTATAGCAGCACTATCGACAATAGCCGACATATGGAAAGAGCCCAAATGTCCATCAATGGATGAATGGATAAAGAAGATGTGATATATATACAATGGAGTATTACTCGGCAATCAAAAAGAATGAAATCTTGCTATTTGCAACTATGTGGATGGAACTGGATAGTATTATGCTAAGTGAAATTAGTCAGAGAAAGACAAAAATCATATGACTTCACTCATGTGACGACTTTAAGAGACAAAACATGAAAATAATGGAAGGGAAACAAAAATAATATAAAAACAGGGAGGGGGACAAAACATAAGAGACTCATAAATATGGAGAACAAACTGAGGGAGGGGTACTGGAGGGGTTGTGGGAGGGGGGATAGGCTAAATGGGTAAGGGCACTAAGGAATCTACTCTTGAAATCATTGTTGCACTATCTGCTAATTTGGATGTAAATTTTAAAAAATAAAGAGCATTGCAATGGGGTGCTTGGATGGCACAGTTAAGTGTCCGACTTGAGCTCAAATCATGATCTCATGGTTCATGAGTTTGAGCCTCCCATTGGGCTCTGTGCTGGTAGTGCAGAGCCTACTTGGGATTCTCTCTCTCTGCCTCATCCCCATTTGTGCTTTCTCTCAAAATAAATAAACTTTAAAAATGTTATTTAAAAAATAGCACTGCAAAATATTTGAAAACTGAACTGATTTTGGAATGTAGCCACAGACAGAGTGTTGTAACTTGTGACCCATACCTAACTATAGCAAATGCTTGCTAAAATAAAAACATTGACATTCTCCACAGGATTTAAATAAGAATTAGAGTCTCATAACATTCAAAACGCCCATAATATAGAAAATTACTAGGTGTATGAAGTATCCAAAAATCTCAATTTGCATGGGGAAAAACCATTGACAGTTACCAATGATGAGATGATACAGATATTGAGATTATCTGACAAAGACATTAAAACAGTTATACAAATGCTGAAACAATCATGGACACTCTAGAAACAAAAGTTAAAATAGAAAGTATTACAGGGCACCTGGGTGGCTCAGTTGGTTGACCATTCAACTCTCAATCTCAGTTCAGGTCATGATCCCAGGATTGTGGGATTGACCCCTGTGTCAGGTTCTACACTGAGCATAGAGCCTGCTTAAAGTTCTCTTTTCCCTCTCTCTCACTCTCTCTGTCTCAAATGAATTTTAAGAAATAGAAAGTATTGGTAAAGACGGGCACCCGAATGGCTCAGTCAGTTAAGCAGCTGACTTCGGCTCAGGTCATGATCTAAATGAATGGTGAATTCGAGCCCCACATCAGGCTCTCTGCTGTCAGCATGGAGCCCACTTTGGATCCTCTGTCCCCCCAGCCCCACCCCACCCCCACCTCTCTCAAAAATAAACATTAAAAAAAAAAGTATTGGTAAAGAAATAGAACTTAGGAAGAATTAAATAAACATTTTAGAACTGAAAAACATATAACTAAACAAATTCACTTTATAGATCCAATAGCAGAATGGAGATGACAGAGAAAGTCATTAAACTTGGAGACAGATTAATAGAAGTCGTTTAATCCGAACAACAACAGAGAGAAAAAGAAAAAAAAATGAGGACCTCAGGCACCTGTAGGACAAACATAAAAGGTCTAACATTCTTGTCATCAGAGTCCCACAGGAAAAGAGAAAGTGCTGAAAAAATATTTGGAAATAATGGCTGAAAACATACCAAGTTTGGTAAAAAATTCAAGATCTAAGAAGCTAAGCAAGAAAAATAAATCCAAAGACACCCATGCCCAGACACATCAAAATCAAATTACTGAAAACAAGAGACAAATTAAAAAATTATAAAGCAGCCAGAGAGAAAGAGAGAAAACCTATAGACAAACAACCATTCTAATGATAGATTTCTCATCTGATTCATTAAGGCCAGAGGAAGTGGCATATTTTTTCAAGTGCTGCAAGAATTATAAACCCAGAATTCCATCCAGTGAAAATGTCCTTCAAGAATGAAGGTTAAATAAATATATTTTTAGATTAAGAAAAAATAATAAAATTTGCAACCAGAAGACCTACTCTAAAAGAATTAAACAGGGGCATCTGGGTGGCTCAGTTAAGTGTCTGACTCTTGGTTTCAGCCCAGGTCATGATCTCACGGTTCGTGAGATCAAGCGCCAAGTTTGGCTCCATGCTGACAGTACAGAACCTGCTTGGGATTCTCTCTCTGCCCCTCTCCTGCTCATGTTTTTTATCTCTCTCAAAACAAATAAACTTTTAAAAATTATTTTTTTAAAAAGAATTGCTTAAAGAAATGTCTTCACACAAAAGGGAAATGACAGGAGAAGGAAACTTGGAACATCAGAAATGAAAGAAGAGTAAAAGAAATGGTAAATAGCTGGGTAAATGTAACAGACTAGTCTTTTCTTGAATTCCTTAAAATGTTTGGCGGTTGAATGCACAAAATGTAAAATTGTCTGATGAGCTTCTTAATGTAAGTGGCTATAGTACAAAAGATAATTACAGTATAAATGGTGGAGGGTAAGGAGACCTATATGGTGGAAAGGTTTCTAGAGTCACCACTGAAAACAAAATAAAACCAAACAACTCAATCAGTAACAGAGGATAGCAGGAAAGTCTCCTCTAACACTTAGCAATTAAACACATTTCTATACAATCCATGGGTCAAAGATGCTGTCTCAAGAAGAGAAATCAGAAAATATTTGAGCTGAATGAAAACAGAAATACAAAATATCAAAATTTCCGAGAACAGTTAATGCAGTTGCTTGAGGAAAATGTATAGCATTAAAGGTGTAAACTGTGAAAGAAGGGTCTTCTATCAATCATCTATCCTTCTTCCTTAAAAAACTAGAGAAATTTGCTGAAAGCAGATCTTAAATGTTCTCACCACAAAAAAAGTGGTACGTGACATGATGGATTTGTTAACTAACCTTAAATGTGGTAGTTCATCCCACAATATATACATTTATCAAATCATTATGTTGTATACCTTAACACACAATATTACTCATTAATGCTGGGGAAAATATTAGAATACACCAAATCAAGTAGAATGAAAGAAATAATGTGAGAGAATTCAGTGAAATTAAACATTTTCTATATCTTTTTTTTTTTTAAGTTGGTTCAGACCCACTGACTTGATGTAATTGCCCATTAATGAGTTACAATCCAGTTTGAAAAACATTGATTTCTCTAGATGGAAATGATCCAGGGAAATGTTCTGGACCGTCCTGTTAATTTATAAGTTAGTATTTGGGATATAACCAATTGTAAAGTTTACAGCCTTATTAAAGGATGTAACTAGACAAATTTGTTCTCCTTTGTGAATCCTTCTTGACTCCATCAGGCAGATAATCTCTTCTGCTTCTTTGTCCCCAAATAGTATTTCAATAGCCAATAAACATTTTCAAGGTACCATGGTGCAGAGCATGCTGCTGGTCTCTCTCAAAATTGATGTCCCAGAGGACATAGTGGTGTCTTAATCTTGTCTAAGTCCAGCTTTTCTTAATGTGGGTAATATCTATTGACATTTACCATATTTGAAATTTCAATTTTTTATTAATTTATTAAAACAATAAACCTATTACATGTTAACAAAAATAACATTTTATAAAACCTGCATTTTCCAAACTAAACAGAAAAGTGGCAGTTTGCATTTTTGCAAATCTCTTTAGTCTAACTTAATAAGAGATATCTAGATCTTTGTATCTACTTCTACATTCAACTTGTCGCAATATAATGTGTTGGTTGAAGTCTATGAAGAAAATCCAGACTCATACACACATATATAGTTGGAAAGGGAATATTTTAATAGCCTTTTCAGAAGTTGTGATACCTCTGATACTCTGATACTACACCAAAATCTGACAAGGGGTGGTTTTTCAAAGGTCAGTTGTAATGTGGAATCTGCAATCTTCTCTATGATTTATAATCTGAATGGATTGTTTATCTATGCATGATAACATCATGGATTGGTCATTTGGAAAACAATGGTTCTTTCAGTTATGTATCTCTCCCAATTGTTGACACATGTAAACAGTATCAAAATTCTTAAAAATTATTCACTTTAATTAATAACATGTTGATTTCATTTGAAATGTCTGTAATAGGTATTGGGAAGTTGCCAGCCTTACCGCGGTAGATTAAAATTTTCATTTGAAAACTCAAATTTTAGCATTGGCAATAAACACTCAGTTGTTTCCTATGACAAACTGAAGTGACAAACTCTTCATTCATTTTGGAGAAAATGTATGCCAGCTACCCAAGTATGAGTAACCAGTTTATCAATTGTTCTTTCAAGTAAAAGTGGTGTTCATGAGAAGTGGCCTGTTTGGCCCACTTCACAATTGTACAAATGCTTTTCTTCAAGACAACCAGAAAGATATGCTTTATGCACAAACTCATTTGGCCACACAAAGTACTGAAAAGACAGAGTATTGTGAATAAAATATATAATTACTGACTCATCAAAGACATGTTTCAGTGAATATGTGGCAGTGAAGAATACAGCAACTACTGAGTACCACTGCCTTGTTTTGTAGTAAGGCACCAGCAGTTTTACCCACCATTGTTTTTGCACCAACAGTGCAAATCAGCAACACAGTGACAGTGTTATTAAGCAAGTAGTTCTGAACTAGCAGACTCCTCCACAGACGTGTTTTTGTTTGTTTTTTTTTAAATGTTTATTTTTGAGAGAGAGAAAAACAGAGTGTGAACAGGGAAGGGGCAGAGAGAGAGGGAGACACAGAATACGAAGCAGACTCCAGGGTCTGAGCTGTTGGCACAGAGCCTGATGAGGGGCTCGAACTTGCGAACTGCGAGATCATGACCTGACCTGAAATCGGACGTTTAACTAACTGAGCCACCCAGGCGCCCCCTCCACAGACATGTTAATTGCTGGTCCAGTGAAAGGAGTGTGCTGCCAGGTCTATGTGTCCAGTTGTCCATTAAGGAGATGGTCCTCGTCAGGATTAGCAGAGCCTAAAATCATAATTTAAATCATAGAGCCTCCTCACCTGATCCCATGACCACGAAGCAATGTTTTAATAAATGAATTGCCACCTCAGGCAGAAAATAAAATGCCAAGTAACCAGGCTAATTCAACTGTGTCTGGTCTGCTTCACTTACATTTCTCAGTGTAAATTCTGCTTCTTATTAAACAGTCTTGATGAACTTTGTTGAGCCTATAACTCAGAATCCAATCAATTTTGGGACACCGATGAGATAGCTTCTGAGAGTAAATGCTATCTTGTAACTTCTCTGTAAGGTTTTTGTTCCGTATAACGCTTGAAATGGTCTACATTAAGAATGAGACTTCATATGACAATTTAAAATATCAAATCAGAGTTTTGAGTCTAAAACAGCAAAAAGATATGAAATGTTAAAAATATTATTTCCTAAATTCTTCAGAAGACTATCCTACTGTATATAAATTCCTTTAGTTGTAGTTTGGTGCTTTGAACACTGAACAAGAACTCTTTATTCAGAAAGTGAGATTTAATTATGCACAGGTACAGAGAACTAACCTGTTCAACACTTCACTCTACTCTGGCATGTCTTCCTGAACTGTAGAGGCTGGAAAGCTATAAACTACATTTGCCAGATTCCTTTGCAGTTCAGAGTTTTAGATGTCATTCAGGTTCTTTCTAATCTGACCCACCAAAGTGAGTGAGCCTGTAATTGGGAGCTGCACCATGTGGGAAGGGAAGCAGATGTGCCCATACGCAATGGGGCAGGGGTGCACAGTCCTGGAGTGGCAGCCTGTCAGCAGTTTCCTGATCCTGGCACAGGCAACAGCAATTCGATGGCCCAGTGCTACAGTGTGGCTGGGCCATGTATTTATGGAAGATCAGGTAATCATTCTGTGAGTTACTATATACCTTAATAAACCCTGTAGGACTAAACTGTCTTGAGTAGATTTTGTTGATGTCAAGAATTGACCAATTCAGGGCACCTTGGTGACTCAGTCAGTTAAGCATCTGACTTCGGCTCAGGTCATGATCTCAGTTTGTGGGTTCAAGCCCCACGTCGGGCTCTGGTGCTGTCAGCTCAGAGCCTGGAGCCTGCTTCAGATTCTGTGTCTCCCTCTCTCTGCCCCTCCCCCACTCATGTTCAGTGTCTCTCTGTCTCTCAAAAATAAATAAACGGTGAAAAAAATAATTTAAAGAACTGACCAATTCACATTCTAATAATGTTTCCTTTAACATAATCATGTTTCTGGTTTCTATAGTTCTATGGCAGTATTTTCTTTCTCAGTGGCTCTTCTAAGCTGAGACAATGTCCCTTGTACATACTTAAATGCTATTTAAAAAAACCAAAGTACTTTGTCATTGTTTTAGGATACATCTATCATTTTATTATAAAACCATTCTTTTGGCATTAGTTGGTTACAGTGATAGCAAGATACTGTGAGTGTGGCATAGCAGCTCTAATGTAGCAACTGCATTCCCTGCTTCCTGAACCAAAATTTAAATTACCTTATATGCATTACATACAAGTTACCCGCACTCATTAATGCTGCAAATTCTGACGCATATACCCTGTAGGGAAGAGCTGATGCTAAGGGATTAGAACAAATGTTGATAAGACTACAAAAGTTCCTGAACGGGACTTTGTTTCTTCTCCTTCCCCCACCAAATCACTTTGCTTAAGAAGAATCAAATTACTAGTCTGAATAGCAGCAGCACCCAAAGAGCATCACACTTAGTTCTTGTTAAAAAGCAATACCTGTGCACGTTTTATACCACAGGCAAAGGGAATGATCACTTTAGTTTTAAACTCCTGCATTAGAGTCTCTTAAAAAAATAAAATCATTCCATTGAGTTCTTCTAGATGGTGTTATTGCTGTACATTTGTTGGCGGGTCACTCTCCGTGCTGTGTTTGCTTTGAAGGGATCTTCCGATGTATCTCCAATATTCCTTTCTTATAGTGTCCTTTTCTTTAGCTAGGATTTCACACAACTGAAAACGAAAAACAAAAATTCTTTAAAGATAATGGAAATCAGTCTCTAGAGCAAATGCTTTCGAGCCAATACAGTTAAACTCAGATCATGTTCAAATGACCTACACCACTATAATTATATACTCTGTTCACTAGTGACCTGGGTTTTGCCCTGAACAGCACAAATAGCCCTGCACTGAACTCCTGAGTGAACACATTGAAAAGGTCATGAATATAGCCACACTGGGTGAATTCTGAGACACCAAGAAGAAAAGCAGAGTCCCGACTGGCTTACCTCTAATGCTTTATTAAGAATGTCCTCCTTGTTGTCACATTGGTTTTCTAGCATGTCTTCATAGATATCCACAAGAAAGGCAATTAGGTAGGGGGAACTGTGACTTGGTTGTAAATCAAGTAACTGATTTAACAGATTGGGATATTTGGAAAGACCACGATCCTGTAAAATTCTAAAAGAAAAATTATCCTCAATTCTGACAAGAGAAGAACAAAAATAACAGAAAGTTCAAGAGAAAATGACCTCTGTAACATGCACAAGAGGAAACTTATTTTGAATGAAGCTGAAACTAAATGAAATTTTTAAATTATGTGTGAATTTTATCATGGATAATTACAAGTTGAGTACAATTAGTTAAAAACAATAATGAAACTTAAAAAGGATCATTTATTAACTCAAACTGCTACACAATTAAATCAGAAAATAAACACCTTCTTAACATTAAGAAGTGAAGGAAGAAAACAACAGAGATGTTTCTATTTCTTCTTAAGAAGGTTCCTTATTCAGGGGCACCTGGGTGGCTCAGTTGGTTAAGCATCCGACTTCGGCTCAGGTCATGATCTTGCAGTTTGTGGGTTCGAGTCCCGTGTCGGGCTCTGTGCTGACAGCTCAGAGCCTGGAGCCTGCTTCGGATTCTGTGTCTCCTTCTATCTATCTCTGATCTTCCCCCACTTATGCTGTCTCTTTCTTATCTATCAAAAATAAATGTAAATAAAAAAATTTTTTTTAAAGAAGGTTCCTTATTCTTTTAGCTATCCAGATATTATAGGCCCCAACCCTGGACACATCAACAAATGTGACTGTGCTCTGTACTTTATGCTCTTTGGGCCTAGTTTCCAGGGAGACCTCTAAGCTCAATAAGCAGCCTGCTTATGTCAGTGGCCAGGCAAGTGAAATCTTGTCAATTTAAGGAATAAGACTTCTAACAGATCTCTAGAAATGAAAACAGAAATGCTGGCTATCCATCTGTGCAATGTGCTTATAAATAGTTTGCTTTGCCTTTACTACATTCCTGAGCCAAACAGAAACTAGGTGTCTAGGTATGTATATCCCATTCTTTGACATAAAGACTACAGGACTCATAAATACAATTAAAATTGTATTATTGTTTAGTCATGGACTATTCTTTAATTTTTTTTTTAATGTTTATTTTTTGAGAGAGAGAGCATGAGCAGGGAAAGGGCAGAGAGAGAGGGGAGACAGAGGATCCAAAGCAAGCTGAGCTGTCAGCACAGAGCCCAATGTGGGGCTTGAACTCACGAACTGTGGGATCATGACCTGAGCCGAAGTCAGATGCTCAACCGACTGAGCTACCCAGACTCAATTATTATCCAGGTGTTCTTAGGCACATTATAGAACTATTCTGAACCCTAGTCATGGACTATTCTAAAAACTATGATGGTATGTACTTGGGAGGTGAAGAGAAGGATAGAAGGCACTGTTGGGTGTTACTGTCTAACAGTTACACTTCCCTTAGATCCAGAAAAATGGAAAATTCTTTAGTATCCTTTAGAATCTGATTAATGGAACATATTCCATGATACATCATATTAGCAGTTGTTTTAATACAAAACAATACAAAACAACCTCTTACCCTTTCAAATAGTTCCAAGCACTTTCATTATGTGGTACTAGTTTGATCATTTCCAACGTGTACCTAGAAGAAAATAAATACGCGTATAATTTGAAAAGCAGTGCAATAATTAGAAACAGTTTTCTAAGATTGTAGCAGAGCTTGGATATGTGCTTTCATTTATCTTATTAGGCTGTGACTAGGTCTAGGACTTATATCTACATTAGACAGAATCCCTCAAATCTGCAGGAATCAATTCATATTTATGTAGTTCCTCCCTCCTGGAAGTCTGTACCCAGTTCTAGGAAGGGACACCTAACTAATATGAAGGCTCAACTCACAATAGGAAAAGAAATTGATGTGGAAGATTTCCTTTAATATAGGCTTTCCCTTTGGGGGCGCCTGGGTGGCGCAGTCGGTTAAGCGTCCGACTTCAGCCAGGTCACGATCTCGCGGTCCGTGAGTTCGAGCCCCGCGTCGGGCTCTGGGCTGATGGCTCAGAGCCTGGAGCCTGCTTCCGATTCTGTGTCTCCCTCTCTCTCTGCCCCTCCCCCGTTCATGCTCTGTCTCTCTCTGTCCCAAAAATAAATAAAAAACGTTGAAAAAAAAAATTAAAAAAAAAAAAATATATAGGCTTTCCCTTTGAAGAAAATGTCAGCTAAAACAGGTTTTCCTCTTATTGGTAAAGAAATCTTGAAAAGTCTAAGATCTATATATGCCCAACAAATCATAAGTCATTCAAAAAGAAGAACTACATAATCTCAGGAGCTGTGATAAAAAATAAGACAGCATGGAAATTATATAGACAGAATAAAAATGAGAAACCAACACAAATGTATATTTCTTATATTCTAAAAGATGTGATTATATATCTTATATTCTAACCATGACGTGATTACCAGTCAGAATGGTAATTCTCTCCCTTTAACCAGGTTATTAAATATAATTCGGATCCAATTACAACAAATTCCAAGAGTTACAGAACTAAGCTTCACTACACACTTGCTCAAATAAGTTACCAAAATTTAGTAATCTTGGTTTTATTGCAATGCCATTAGGATAGCATTTTTTTTTTTCACAGCGAGTACAGGAGTCCCCCTTTATCTGCAGAGGATAGGCTCCCAAACTCTCAGTAGATGCCTGAACCACAGAGGATCAAATCCTTTATACTAGGTTTTTTCCTATACATACATACCTATGATAAGGTTTAGTTTATAGACACCAAGAGATTAACAATAAAATAGAACAATTATAATATACTCATTGTAATAAAAGTTATATGAATGTGGTCTCACTCAAAATATCTTACTAGACTGTACTCATCCTTCTTGTGATGATGTAAGATAATAAAATGCTACATGATGGGGTGCCTGGGTGGCTCAGTCAGTTAAGCGTCCGACCTCAGGTCATGATCTCAGTCTGTGAGTTCAAGCTCCACTTTGGACTCTGTGCTGACAGCTCAGAGCCTCAAGCCTGCTTCAGGTTCTGTGTCTCCCTCTCTCTGCTTCTCCCCCTGCTCACACTCTGTCTCTCTCTCTCAAAAAGAGACAGAAAAATTTTTTTAAATGCTACATGATAAGATGAAGGTAAAGGACAGGCATTGTGACAGAGCAGTAGACTATACTACCTAATGTCTCACCATACATATGTCATCAGGAAGATCATGTTTCTGGATCTGATGGCTGACCACAAGTAACTGAAACCATGGAAAGTGAAACCACATGTAAAGGGGGCGGCGAGGGACTATTGTAATAATAAACTCACTCAGCACTATGAAAAGGTTTTTTTCCAACATTTTTACATGACCTAATGTTTCCAGTTATTTTTAAAACCATGTCCCTGCATGTCTTCACTAGTCATTGTAGACTATTAATTTCACTTTGGCAATACCTGAAGGATTTTATTTATATATACATGCACTAAACTATTATCTGTATTAATGGTTAAAACATGGGCTTTGAGATCAGAAAGCCTAGCTTCTAATAGCCCCATCAATTATTATCCAGGTGCTCTTAGGCACATTATAGAACTATTGTGAACCTCAAGTTCTTCATCAGATATCTCACAGTGTAATTATGAAAATTAAATAAAAATTCCTGCATGTAGTAAATGCTTAATAAATGGTAACTATTATTAATAGTACTAGTGGACTGTGTACTCCTAGAAATATGGCCAGGATATATTAAATAAAAAAGAGCAATGTGTATAATACCATTGCCTACATTGCTGTAATACATGTTTGCAAATATATTTAATAAGGTTTGGAAGGATTCACACTAATTGTAGCTCACTCTAAACAATGGGGTATGAGAAGAGAGAGAATAAGAGATTTTGATATTTTACTTTATGTAATCCAGTACAATTTCCCCCTACAACTGGACTGCATTCCTTTTATAACAAAAGGAAAAGAACAAATCATCAGGTACACCTATATTCTTTACAGTTAAAAAATTTAGTTAACACAACTAATTCTAGATAACTACAGCTTTTTTTTTTTTAATTTTTTTTTTAAACGTTTTTTATTTATTTTTGAGACAGGGAGAGACAGAGCATGAACGGGGGAGGGTCAGAGAGAGGGAGACACAGGATCTGAAACAGGCTCCAGGCTCTGAGCTGTCAGCACAGAGCCCGACGCGGGGCTCGAACTCACGGACCGCGAGATCACGACCTGAGCTGAATTCGGCCGCTTAACCGACTGAGCCACCCAGGCGCCCCTAGATAACTACAGCTCTTTAAGCACTTTCTTTTATCTGCATTAATGGTAACACCTTAAATATGGAAAATTTTTAGATTATTTTTTTAAACAATTTTTTAAAGATTATTTTATTTATTTTTTTTTTTTTTTGAGACAGAGCACATGTACAAGTGAGGGAGGAGCAGAGGAAGAGGGAGAGAGAGGATCTTTAAGTAGGCTCCATGCCTGATGCAGAGCTCGATCTCACCACTGTGAGATCATGACCTGGGCCAAAATCAAGTCAGATGCTTAACTGACTGAGCCACCCAAGTGCCCCTAAAGATTTTATTTTTAAATAATCTCTATACCCACAACCCCACAATCAAGAGTCACATGCTCTACCGACCAAGCCAACCGGGCAAACCCCCTGGAAATCTCATAGATTCTTGACTGATTATTTCTTTTTTTTTTTTTTTTAATTTTTTTTTTTTTTCAACGTTTTTTTTTTTTTTTTTTTTTTTATTTATTTTTGGGACAGAGAGAGACAGAGCATGAACGGGGGAGGGGCAGAGAGAGAGGGAGACACAGAATCGGAAACAGGCTCCAGGCTCCGAGCCATCAGCCCAGAGCCTGACGCGGGGCTCGAACTCACAGACCGCGAGATCGTGACCTGGCTGAAGTCGGACGCTTAACCGACTGCGCCACCCAGGCGCCCCTTGACTGATTATTTCTATTTAGTAATAGAAACCCAGTAACCTGCCTTTGAAGGCTATGAGAAGTTCCCACTTTCCACTCTTCATACTCAGTTTTTAAGTATCTTATTACATCTAGCCTAATGAAGTACACTATGATAAATAAGGAATATGAAATTCCTAATTATTAATTGGATTAATTTAAGGAAGAATAACCTGAAGCATTCTACCTTTTGGCAAGAAAGCTACTGAACTCTACAAAAAAGATGACACTTTGCTGTCCTTTACAGTACTTTTGTCCTAATCCTCACAACAGAGTATCAACTCTAAAAGAAAAAAAAGTAATATATTAAGGGCTGGATGATGAGTCCGAATTTTCTCTACTCAAGTCCCAGTATTTACATTTAAGAATAATATGATTATTTCAGTAAGTTCACTGTTCAGTAAGTTCATTGATCCCTTAGATCAATACTATTCAACAGAGATGAAAATGTTCTTTATATGTGCTCTCCAATATAGTTAGTAATCATTAGCCACATATGGATCCGGAACCCCTGAGATGTGATTCATACAACTGAGGAACTGAATTATGTGATTTTAATTAATTTGAATTTAAGCAGCCATATGTGGCTAGTGACTACCATATTGGACAGTGCAGCTTTGGAGAACAGAACAGTAAAAAGAAAGTGTAAGATGTTTTTGAGGGGTATGTGGCTGCTCCAGAAAGACGCCTGAAACAGAGAGTTAATGCAGGACACTTAATTATAAACCTTTCTTTTTTTTAATTTAAATCACCAGAACCTTATATAGAACACAAAAGAAAAGCCAGCTGCCCTGATCCAAAGAGAAGTAATGGCAAAGGAGATAAAAGCAGATGGTCATAAAAATCAGCTCTTCCCAGGAGCTGTTAAAACAACTTTTACCTTTTTTTTCTTTTCTCTTTTTAAAGTAAACTCTAGGCCAACGTGGGGCTTGAACTCACAACCCTGAGAGCAAGAGTCACATGCTCTGGGCCCCTGGGTGGCTAGGTCAGTTGAGGATCCAATTTCAGCTCAGGTCATGATCTTGCAGTTCCTGAGTTCGGACCCCACATCAGGCTTGCTGCTCTTAGTGCGGAGCCTGCTTGGGATCCTCTGTCTCCCTCTCCCTCCATCTCTCCCCTGCTTGTGCTTCTCAAAAATAAACAAACATTAAAAAAACAAGAGTCACACGCTCTACTAATTGATCCAGCCAGGTGCCCCTAAAACAACTTTTATAATTAAAATGGTAAGTATGTTCTCATCAGGCTATAAAAACAATAAATATATTCAAATTTAAAACAGACATTAAGACAAAATAGACAAAGTCAGAAAAGAGTTGGCTATTAATGTTTATGGATATTAATATTCATGCCAATTCATAAATTCTCTTTTAACAGCTTTTTGTATGCTAAAGCAGTAGTTCTCAACTGCAGATGGTTTTGCCCCACAGGGGACATTTGGCAACATCTGTGGACATTTTTGTCACAGCTTGGGGCAGGGGTTTTCTACTGATATAATAGGGCATAGTGCCTGGGTGGCTCAGTCGGTTGAGCATCTGACTTCAACATTTTTTTTTTTTTTTTTAATTTATTTTTGGGACAGAGAGAGACAGAGCATGAACGGGGGAGGGGCAGAGAGAGAGGGAGACACAGAATCGGAAACAGGCTCCAGGCTCCGAGCCATCAGCCCAGAGCCCGACGCGGGGCTCGAACTCACGGACCGCGAGATCGTGACCTGGCTGAAGTCGGACGCTTAACCGACTGCGCCACCCAGGCGCCCCATTGAGCATCTGACTTCAGTTCAGGTCATGATCTTGCTGTTCATGAGTTCGAGCCCCACATTGGGCTCTGCGCTGACAGCTCAGAGCCTGGAGCCAGCTTCAGATTCTGTGTCTCCCTCTCTCTCTCTCTCTCTCTCAAAAATAAACAAACATTGAAAAAAAAAAGCCATAAAGGCCAGGAATGCTATAAAAACCCTACAACATACAGGACAGCTCCCTACAACAGACTTATCCTGCTCTAAACTCTGCACAGTAGAGTAACATGGCCTATAGGGACTATTATCTAAAGGTCACCAGAATTTAATAAAATACATTGTTGTTGTTTTACATTGCAATATTGGTTTCAGAAGTAGAATTCAGTGACTCATCACTTACATATAATACCCAGTGCTCATCACAAGTGCCTTCCCTAATACCCAACACCCATCTAGCCCATCTCCTACCTACCTCCCTCCATCAACCCTCAGTGTGTTCTATATCATTAAGAGTCTCTGAGATCGTTTTAAAATAAAACTTCCTAGACACTATGAAATCTGACTTCTTCTCAATCTCTAGTAGTTAACGATATTTCAAGAAATGTAAGACACTACAAAGTAGACGTATACTAGAGTATCTGTAAATTTGTCATTATAGACTTCATCCATGTATTCTGTCCTACTAGTTCCATGAGGGCAGGATCAGGAGCAGTCTTTTTTTATTTTAATTTTTTTTCAATGTTTATATTTTTAGAGAGACAGAGAGACAGAGCACAAGCTAGGGAGGAACAGAGAGGGAGACACAGAATCCAAAGCAGGCTCCAGGCTTTGAGCTGTCAGCATACAGCCTGATGTGGGGCTTGAACCCATGATCTGTGAGATCATGACCTGGGCCGAAGTCGGACGCTTAACCAACTGAGCCACCCAGGTGCCCGAGGAGCAGTCTTGATCTTTGCTGTAACCCCAATGCTTGAGACCTGACAGGTACACAAATGTTCTTTTAATGAGTGAACAAGTGAAGATTACTAACTGGACTTCTCTCTCCAGTATAGCACGATCATTGTAGCCAGTGGTGTTAGAAATTACGAAGTATCTTTGGTTCCAGACAGAGTTATTTCTCACATCCTCTTTGAGAAGTTGGTCTACATACTGCAGCTCATTATCCCAAAGTTTAAATTCCTAAGAGAAAATACAGAATATCCAATTAGAAATGTCCCATTATTTTTTAAGATTTTATTTTCAATAAAATCACTCAAAGTGGGGCTCGAACTCACAATCCCGAGATCAAGAGTCACATGCTCTACCGACTGAGACAGCCAGGCACCCCTAGAAATGTCCCATTATTAATAAAAAATAAAATTTCAGCAGAGCTAGGTAGAACTGAAGATGTGGGTGGGACTCATCACATAGTTGGAGGAAAGTGCTAGTTGCAGGTCAAGGAAATGAAGGGGGGAAAGAAAAGTCATCAAAGACAAGGGAACGGTCACAAGGAAGGAAAGAAATTTTAGGAAGACAAAGCAAAGTGTCCTGTAATTCAGTACCATCTTCTTGAGAACAATTTAGATACCAAGAGGCATGTTTATACTATTTAAATAGACCCAAGAATTACTCTAAAGGACTAAATCACAGGCAAAAAAAAGGCTAATTATGTAACTAAATGCTTACGCATTGTTTAAGGTGAAAATTTAGAGGGAAAAAACCCAAACTCAGTAATAATAAAATGATAAACTATAGTAAAGTGTATTAATTTGATGGATTTGATATGAATATATAATATTAAAGTAAAAGGGAATATTAAAAATGCTTATATATGATAAAACTACATTAAAATACATGTGGAGAAATATACAAAACTGGATTTAGATATAAACTTTTACATTATGGAGCTGTTTTAGTAAAAAAAAGATCATAGGGAGAAGAGAAACAATAAAGATAATTAAGAAAAGAAATGAAATGGTCAAAATTTACAAATGTGGCAAAAATTGGGGATAATTATGAAAAAAGCCAATGGAGTTATACTTCTTGTTTGATACTGGCAAAAAGGTAGAATTTCATAAAAAAATACCAAAAATCTTTAGAAAATTTATCCCTTTAAACAAATTTAGAAAAGTTTAAATTTTTAAGTAAAAAAAAGAATTTTGTGAAATCCTCTTGGTATAATGAATAGTGCACAAAGTAGCAATCACTGGAAAAAATTCATAGGAAACAACACTAGAATTGTTTGATAGAATAAATAAAATGCCCAGAGTGGGAGTTTTAACTATTCTCTACTATTCAGGATTTAGCATAAAATTTTAACAAGTGGGCAGAAATAAAATACTATTATTGTAACATCATATTCCAAACTGTATGTATGCAAAACCCCAGTAAGTACAATGCCCTTGTTAATTAAAATAATACAGTTATATTAAAAAATTACAACTACATTTTCTATTCAACTTGCTATCAAATATAAAATGGGATGCAAATTCAATCTAAAAAATACAAAAATTACTATTACTCTTCTTTAATATGAAGCTACTTACCAACATATCTTGAAAGGTTATAAAATTAATCAACATGAAGGATGTCAGGTTTAATTAAGTATCTTAATAATTCTTAGTCATTGTAATTGTGGGTAATGATCTATATGTGTGTTTCAGTTCAGGAGTATACTTACATTCAACAGTAATTTTAATTATTTAATTCAGGCAAAACATAATCTGAAAAACACTGTAACAAGAAAGGCAATACCTGAATAACCCACTGTCGATGTTGCCAGGCATGATAATTCTTCGCATCCTGATTAAGAATATCAGCAATAAACTCCAGCTCCTGAGATGGATCTTTTAGCCATTCCACTAATACTCGCCTATGATGCCTAAGGCCGGGAAAAGAAAGAGGTTTTGTGTTAATGTATCCAAGAACTAAGGTATCAACTGCACGTATTGTATTAGGCGATGTGGAGGGACACTCAAAAAAAAACAGAAATTCACCTTTAATTCTCAAGATTCTACTGGAGAGAAAAGGTAACACAGAAGTAACACTAAGAGGGAAAAGTTCCAGAACAGTAAGTAAGAGCTGAACAAACAAAACAGTAATTTGTGTGTAAAATGAAATAAAATACTCAGGGTTTAAAGAATGTTTATTTAAAGCTAAATCTGGAAGTCCAGTACAAGATCCTGTCTAAGAATTCTGAAACATTCCCAGATGGCATAATGAGACTATAGGAAATGTGATACTACTTAATCCAGTATAGAAGATCCTCTGGTTATAAACAGGCTCTGTTTTTCTGAAGTCCACAGCATCACCATACAAGCAACTGCTCACTCCACTAGTTCATGGGCAGAACTGAATTCACTTCTACTCTGGCAATTAGCTATGACAAGCTGCCAAGTTTGTCAAGAGTTGTTTCTGTACTAGAAAAATGCTTAGGTTTTCTGTTGGAGTCTATTTTTTAAATTTTTTTAGCTAAAATATTTATAAAAATTTATTAGTAAAAATGTTCTAAAAGTCACTGTGGTGATGGTTGTACATATTTGTAACTATACTAAAACCACTGAACTGTACACATTTTTTTTTTTTAAGTTTATTTTTGAGGGGGGTGGTGGCAGAGAAAGAGAGGAAGGGAGGGAGGGAGAGAGGGAGAATTCTAAACTGACACCACACTGTCAGCGCAGAGCTGGATGTGGGGCTCAAACTCACGAACCATGAGATCATGACCTGGGCCCAAACCGAGAGTCCAACACTTAATAAACTTAAATAAACAAACAAACAAACAAACTTAAATAAATAAATAAATAAATAAATAAATAAACTTAAAGAAATAAATAGGGGCTCCTGGATGGCTCATTCAGTTAAGTTTATTTATTCTGAGAGAGACATAGAGAGCACAAGCGGGGAAGGGCAGAGAGAGAGGGATCTGAATTGGGTTCTGTGCTAACAGCAGACAGCCCGATGCCGGGCCTGAACTCACAAACCATGAGATCATGACCTGAGCTGAAGTCAGATGCTTGACGGACTGAGCCACCCAGATTCCTTGAACTGTACACTTTAAGTAGGTAAACAGTAGGGGTACCTGGCTGGCTCACTTGGTAAAGCATGAGACTCCTGATCTTGGGGTCATGAGTTCAAGCCTGGCATTGGGTGTAGAACTTACTTAAAAATAAATAAACAAACAAACAAACAAATAAATAAATCAGTAAATAGTGTAATATGTGAGTTATATCTCAACAAAGCTGTTTTTTAAAAAAATCCATTAGTATTCAATATACTAAAAGTGAGTAGGGGGGCACCTGGGTGGCTCAGCTGGTTAAGGGTGGGACTCTTGATTTCAGCTCAGGCCATGATCCCAGGGTCTGGGATTGAGTCCCATATCCAGCTCCGTTCTGAGTGTGGAGCCTGCTTGGGATTCTCTCTTTCCTTCTATCCCTCTCCCCTGCTTGCATTCTCTCTCTCTAAAAAAATAAATAAAAATATAAAAGTGAGTAGGAGTGACAGGGAAAAGGAAAAAGATTTAATGCTTAATAAATGATTTATTTGCATGCATGGAAAATTTAAAATCTCATCTTATAGGGGTGCCTAGGTGACTCAGTCGGCTGAGCATCTGATTTAATTAGGCTCAAGTTATGATCTCACAGTTCATGGTTTGAACCTCGCATCCAGCTCTGTACTGGCAGTGTCGAGCCTGGTTGGGATTTTTATTTCTCTGTCCCTCCCCAACTCACACTCCCTCCCTCTCTCAAAATAAACATTTAAAAAAAATAATTTAAAAAAATAAATAAAAATTCATCTTACAGAATATTAAGAAGGCAAGATACTACCCAAGAGGAAAATTCAAAAGGTAAAGGCTTTTAAATTTATTTCAGAAAAATTCCAATACAGTGAACACTAGTAATTTATTTTTCTAGATTCCTACTAATTTTGTAATTTAGGAAAAACTTAAGAATTAGGTCCTGGGGTGCCTGGGTGGCTCAGCTGGTTAAGCATTTGACTTTGGCTCAAGCCATGATCTTGCAGTGTGTGAGTTCAAGCCCGCGTCAAAATTCCAGAGCCTGCTTTGGATTCTCTCTCTCTCTGCCCTTCCCCTGTTCACACTCTCTCTCTCTCTCAAAAATAAATAAATAAACCTTAAAAAAAAAAAAAAAAGAAAGAAAGAAAAAGACAGACATCCTTCTGCATGAAAGTTGAACCTTCACCACTACCTCCTCCTCCATCTTCACAATAACAGCAACCACAGTGGCTTTAATTCAAGGGGTGCTCAGTATACGACGGGTACTGTTCAAACTCTATTTCTTTCATACTTGCTCTCTGTCCTCCTGCTCCAAAATGCCTCTCTTTTTTCTCATTGTATTCTATTCCCCTCACCCATAATAATCCCTATGGTTTTGTCCATGCTAACTTAGGGCTTAGTTTCTACAACAAATATACTCTGTAAAACACTGTGGTTTTCATACTGCACTGTGAAATAACTGGCTGTATTATTTGCTTTCCTTGTTAAACTGTGTGGTTCACCTTTGTATCCCCAGCATCAATATAAATTTTTTGAATACATAAACGAATGAAAGATCAAAATACCAGTCAAGTCATTTTATAACACACAGGATAGAAAACATTTTTTCAGATTCTTCACTCAAAAATTTTCTAGCAGTATTATATGCTAATGTCAAAATTTTAAATAATAATAGCAGTACACACACTTGAGTGTTAACTAAATGTTAGGTACCACTTTAAGCACTAAACATAAAATTATCTCATTTAATTCTCTTAAAAGCCCTATGAGACAGGTAACATTAGCTCCAATGCAAAGTACTTAAATTATAAAGAAACAAATTCCCTACAATCTCATCACTGGGAAGGTATTATTAGCATAGTGACACGTTTCCTTCCTATTTTCATCTTACCAAACTTGGTAGTTTTTGGGCTGTTCCTCAATTATTGCAGTGATGTAGTTCATTTCCTCGTGTAGATCCTTTTGAAGTGACTTTAAGAGAACTCTCCGAAAATGCCTATAGCAAACATTAAGCATTGTTTCATTACTCCACATAAACTGACTAGCCACAGGATCAGATAAAGCTTTAACAATACAGTTAGACACACTTCTTTTTTTGGTAGGTATTCCATATAACCAATAATTTAGCAATGGAACTGCATAGGGTTGTCCCAACTCTTACAACTATCTGGTGATTGGAAGAATCAGCATTTTGAACTAAAACTGGTGAAAGGCAACAAATGATTTTTTTCAGTTAACTAATGATTATTTTCAGTTAACACTGGTTACCACTACTCTATTGCAGGCAAATCAAAGACATCTCTTTACCTATAATATTTCCCTACATGATACAGCTTATTTGTTTAGATATATTATTCATATAATTAATTCCATTGCAAACATCAGCATATATTGTATTTTTAGAGCCACCACAAATATCCTACTTATAAATGAAACACGTTTCTCTTTAATTTCTTTTTTTTTTTTTTTTTTTAATTTCTTCATAGGTATAATCAAATCATTAAAAAAAAAAACTTTTCTCTAAAGACATGATTATTAGTTCTGGTCTATTTTTAATTCAAAATTTCCAACTCAATAAATACTAAAAGACAAACAGCTGCTTTGAAAGTTATCTTTTAAAATGAAATGCTAAGGGGGGCCTGGGTGGCTTGGTCGGTTAAGCGTCCGACTTCGGCTCAGGTCATGATCTCACAGCTCAAGAGTTCGAGCCCCGCGTCGGGCTCTGTGCTGACAGCTCAGAGCCTGGAGCCTGTTTCAGATTGTGTCTCCCTCTCTCTCTGCTCCTCACCTGTTCATGCTCTGTCTCTCTCTGTCTCAAAAATAAATAATAAACGTTAAAAAAAATAATAATAAATAAATAAAATAAAATGAAATGCTAAATAGGACTATAACAGTATTTCTCTATTATTATTAAAGAAAATTAGGCTTCATAAAGCATGGACATAAACAAGCATCTTGGTTTACATGGGTAAAGTTATCAGATGTACTGCCTTTTAAAAAAACAGCAAATAAACTTAGGAGATTTTTAAATGCATTCTAAGTTACTTTGTGTTATGTACAGTCAGGAATTTCTTAAAAGATAAGAAAGTGCATATTAGACGTGATTCATTCCAAAATGATGGAATATCATACTAAGAATCCCAGTGAACATGGTAGATTAAGTAAGTTTATCCTCCTACCCTAATAAAACCCCATAAAATGATAGTAAAGGAATGAAAACAGTATAAATCCACAGGACAAAGAGAATTAGGGACAAGGGGATACCACAGCAATTGGGAAAGGTCAGAATTATGGGAAATGGTAAGCTGACAGGTAAGTTTTAACTGACTTTGAAAAACAGAAAGTGCTAAAAACCTAACTGTCAACAGAGGGAAAAAGGTTTAGAAATCAGAGGTGTCAGGTATTCCCAAAACCAGGAATCAAGGATGGGGCTGGAAACAGTATAAAATCTGGAAATAGCCCTTAACAGCCAAGACCCCTCCCCCAACCTTGAACACAGAAGTGACAAGATCTACTAAGTTGGTATGAGATAAACAAAAAAAATATATGTGTATGTCTCTGCCCCTGGTTCCTGGCACGGAGTTCCTGAACATTTAAAAATTCCTAAGTGATAAGTGTACTAGAAGCATCCTATTGAGGCAACTCTGGGTGGGGTGCTGAGGTGGCTCCTAGTCACCAGGAAGACCAAACCTTGGAATTATCAGCCGCACCTCCCACTGTCTGGATAGAGTAGAAGGGCTACAAATAGAGTTAAATGACCATGCTTATATGAGGGAACCTCTATAAAATCCCAATACTAGGGGGTTTGAAGAGCTTCTAGGTGGGTGAACACATTCATGTTCTAGGAGAGGACATACCCTCCACAAGGACAAAAGACCCTCAGCTTGGGACCCTCCCAGACCTTGCCCTATGTATCTGTTTATCTGGCTGTTCATCTGTATCTTTTATCACATCCTTTAATAAACTGTTAAACATAAGTAACTGTTTTCCTGAGTTCTATGAGCCACTGTAGCAAATTAACTGAACCCTAAGAAGGGGTCATGGGAACCTCTGATTTATAGCCCATCAGTTAGAAGCACAGGTGACAGGGGCGCCTGGGTGGCTCAGTGGGTTAAGCGTCTGACTTCAGCTCAGGTCACGATCTCACAGTCTGTGAGTTCGAGCCCCGCGTCGGGCTCTGGGCTGATGGCTCAGAGCCTGGAGCCTGCTTCCGTTTCTGTGTCTCCCTTTCTCTCTGCCCCTCCCCCGTTCATGCTCTGTCTCTCTCTGTCTCAAAAATAAATAAACGTTAAAAAAAAAAAAAAAAAGAAGCACAGGTGACAAATGGACTTGCACTAAGTATCTGAAATAGGGGGCAGTCTTGTGGGACTGAGCCCTTAAACCTGGGGGATCTGATGCTATCTGAATCTCAGGTATGTACACAATGTCAGGTAGACAATGTCAGAACTGAGTTAAATTGTAGGATACACAACTGGTATCAGAGAAAATTGCTTGGTAGGGGAAAAACCCATAGCCATTGTTGACTAGAAATGTCAGAAGTGAAGGGTTCTGTGTGAATGTAAAGGAGACACACAGGAGAAGAAACCATGTTTTGTTTCGTTTTTTTAAACCTGGCAAGACATAAGTGGCTTTATTCTCTGGAAAAATCTGAAGCAGAAAGGAATTAACAGACACAGGAATATAGGGTGAGGAAAAGGAATATAGGGTGAAACAAGGAAACGTAAAATGTTGATATACTAAACGTTTGAGAACCCCCACCCAACCCATCTTCCCCTGCCTGACCCCCAGAACTGTGGCAGCCAAACACATACTCCTGAGGCAATAACCAGACGACTCTTCTCTGGAGGAACAAACTAGCCACAAGAAAAGATGGAGAACTGCTGACATGTAAAGATTTCACACAAAACAGCCACATCTCCACTCACTAACCTCACAGTGAAGCCCGCCCGTCGACAAGTCCTGCCACACACAGAGCTTCCAATCAGGATTTGTCCTGCCTCCATTATAAGTTTGAAAGGAGAGTCAAGGATTTGAAAAAAATATTTACATGAAAGAAAGAGACCAAAACAAACACAAAAAAATGAAAGTATGTCACACATCAATGAAAAGATAAGATGCTATTAAAAAAAATTCAGAGAACAAAAAAGAGCTTTTGGATATTAAGAAATTTTTGAGCACAGACACAGTCAGAAGATAATGTTGAAGAAATAACACAAATGTAAATGAAAAGACAAAGAAATGAAAATAAGAAAAAGCAATAAAAAAGATACCACGTGACTTAAAAAAACATTCCAGAAAGAGAAAACAGAGGAAAGAGAGAGGGAATTATCAAAAGAACATAAAAAAAAAATTCCCTGGACCTACTAAAAAGGTTTAAACGTGAAGTAATGACTCTTCTCAATAGAGGCTAAAGGAAATAGAAAAACATCTTTAAAATTCTGAAGGAAAATATTTCTAATCTAGAATTCTACTAATAAAATTGAGAAGAGCCTCTATTAAGACACTTTTCAATGTACAAAATCTCAAAAATGTTTTTCCACACATCCTTTTATAAGTTCTCTTCTATTCAAGAATGTGGTCAGTAAAATGAGAGTAAATCAATAAAGAGAAAGAGGGTCAGGTCTGGAAATAGGATCATGAACGCACGAAAGAGCTGAAGACGAGATGTACAGTGCCCAAACTAGATGTACAGGTGAAGAAGCAAAAAAGGAGCTGAAGGATTACCTGTTGTATTCAGCAGAAATGACACATTTTATACATATCAGAGCACATGGGAGACAAATTACTTCCTGGCACAAAGAAAATGAAACTAAACCAAAAAAAGCAATCTGTTAAAAGGAATACTCTGAAATACTATAAAATGTGGGTCAGCATATTTAGAATATACAGGTTAGCTTAAGAAAAAACAGCTAATGGGGCGCCTGGGTGGCGCAGTCGGTTAAGCGTCCGGCTTCAGCCAGGTCACGATCTCGCGGTCCGTGAGTTCGAGCCCCGCGTCAGGCTCTGGGCCGATGGCTCGGAGCCTGGAGCCTGTTTCCGGTTCTGTGTCTCCCTCTCTCTCTGCCCCTCCCCCGTTCATGCTCTGTCTCTCTCTGTCCCAAAAATAAAAAAAAAATAAAAAAAAAAAACGTTGAAAAAAAAAGAAAAAACAGCTAAGAGTTCTTGCCTCTGGGGAGTGGGACCCTGGTAGTGAGAAGGAAGGGGGCAGAGGATGTCATTTTACATTCAGTCTCTGACTTTTAAACTCATAGCATGAATTATTATTTTGATAACAACTGAAGTTTAGTTAAGGAAAAAAAAGAGCCATCTGAACTAAAACATGAGACATTTATGTGGGAAATATTAATGATGAGTTTTACTTACCACACTGTATAATTTGCTGCATTTAACTCAATAGCATCTCTGGTTAGTTTAAAAGCTCGTTCACTTCTTTCATCACGCTGCAGAACAGCCCGGAAATAATCATAAACATCTCTAACTGGGGAGAGAGCACACCGTTGCATTAGGACTATCTTTCTTGTTTAAACTTAGCACTATAATACAAAATGCTGTTCTATCTTATGAGGAAAGATACTGCATGTGTATCATTTATAACAATAAACAAAAGAAAGTCAAATGACTATGTGAATGCCACCTTGAGAATGCTTTAGTGTCACAGCCATAATATATGTGTAACTGTGCCTCCTGCTCATGTGTATGTACAGGGGTTAATGCCAGACTCCAAATCTCCAAAAGACCTAATGCATTAAAGTAAAATTAAAGTGCATATATTCAAATATATTCAGTTACTACTTTTCTCACATTTTGTCAGTTTTATAAGTGAAAAAGCAATGTACATGATAGTAGAAAATTCAAATAGTATAAAAAAGTTCACACTAAATTTGACTAAATTCCCAGTCCTTCTCCACAGAAGCAACCACTGTTAACTGATTCTACTGTATCCTTCCAAATACATTCTATGGATATACAAATATATGTTCTAAATCCATCCTCCCATTTTTTAATACAAATGATCACAGTGGGGAACATGGCTAGCTCTCTTGATCTTGGGGTTGTAGTTTGAGCCCAATGTTGGGTACAGAGATTACTTGAAAATCTTAAAAAAAAAAAAAAATAAATGAGATCACATCACACTCTATGTTCTGGGCCTTGCTTTTTTCATTCACACATTATTAAAGGTAGTGTAAAATTTACATACTCATTGAATCAATTGGAACTACTGTTCCAGTTCTAGGAAGTTTTCTTACAAATACACTCTCATACACACCCAAAGCATCCAAGGAAATTTACTGGGTATTTGATTACATAAGAAAAATTTAAAAGGCTGGTCTGATGGTAATAGGTTAATGAGAACTTACTAAAGTTGGTATATAACCACCCACTGATAAATCTGACTGGCTTCAAAAAAAAAAAAAGGCAATGAAAACTGGAAACAAATAATCTTTCCATTAGTAAACATTGGGCTAAGTCCATTATGGCACACTCATACAACGACATACTATGCAGTCATTAGTAATGAGGCTGCTATGGTACATACACATACGGAATAACTGCTATGACTATTAGGTGAAAACAGGAAGAAATGGAGCAGCATGCTACTCAGTTAAAAATATATGCTTATTTATGAATACACTGAGGAACAGAGATGGGAAGACATAATATTCCATTACAAAGTTCACCGTATGCTGCAGAGCATTTCACTGTATGGTACTCAAATTCTATTTAACTCATCCCCTATCAATGAATATCTCATTCTTTTGCTGTCCTGAGTACGACTGTATGCTTTTGTGTGCATGTGCAAATTCAGCACATCTGTTAAGATAAATTCCTATAAGTAGAATTACTGCATCAAGGTGATGTGCACTGTTGATGCTCACAGGTATTGCAAAATTAAGCTCTAAAAAAGATCTGATCAATATATATATATTCCCTCCAAGAATGTATGAATAGCCTATTTTTTTCCATATCCTCACTAATATATTAAAACTTCTCATCTTTGCCAATCTCTTAACTGAAGAAACTTAGACTTTGACAAATATTAACCTGATGTATTCCCATTTTCCACAAGAGAAACTGAGGCTCAGAGAGATCAACAAGTTCACAATGGGTCAGTGTATCTTGCAGACAGAAGTTAAACCCAAATCTAGACTGATGCCAAAGGCCATGCCACTAATCAAAATGAACTAGTAGATACTACAGCTGAAATGCCCTCATAACACAGTTTGTGCTATGGCACAGAACAGATTATAGCCCAACACACATTATTAAAAAAAAAAAAAATGTGGTAAACACTCCTAAATACTTTTTTCCACAATTAAAAACGTATGTGGACATGCTATGCGATTTTTCTTAATACTGTATAATTTTCCAGCTACTGGTAATTCAAAAACTTTTAACAGATTATGTATAAAAACCATATCTATATATCCTAGTTTGCCTAACCAGTCTGTTACTGGCAATGTGGATCATTTACAATTTTGTTTTATAAAAATCACTGTTTTAAGCTTCCAATGACTTCTCACTAAAAATTTTTTTAAGTTACATATATAATGCATACGTGCACATACTGTTTCCTTAGACTAAAGCCCCCAAAGTGAAATTATCAGAGAAGAACATGAACAATTACAGATCTGGGGCACCTGGGTGGCTCAGTCAGTTAAGCGTCTGACTTCAGCTCAGGTCATGATCTCACAGTCTGTGAGTTCAAGCCCCACGTCAGGCTCTGTGCTGACAGCTCAGAGCCTGGAGCCTGCTTCGGATTCTGTCTCTCCCTCTCTCTGCCCTCCCCTGCTCAGACTCTATCTCTCAAAAATAAAAAAATAGGGGTGCCTGGATGGCTCAGTCAGTTAAGTGTCTGACTTCAGCTCAGGTCATGATCTTGGGGTTTGTGGGTTCAAGCCCCCGTGTCAGACTCTGTGCTGACAGCTCAGAGCCTGGAGCATGCTTCAGATTGTCTCCCTCTCTCTTTTGGCTCCTTCCCCACTCGTGCTCTGTCTCACTCTCTCAAAAATAAATAAACTTAAAAAAAAAATTTTTTTTAATAATAAACATTTAAATATATATATTAAACAATTACAATATACATATATATTAAATACATACTATATATGTATATTAAACAATTACAACTCTTTACAAATTCTGAGACATGGGGTGCCTGGGTGGCTGTGTTGGTTAAGCATCCGACTCTTGGTTTTGGCTCAGGTCAGATCTCACAGTTCACAAGGGTTCAAGTGCTGCATCGGGCTCTGCACTGGCGGTTGGTGTGGACCCTGCTTGGGATTCTCTCTCTTCTTCCTCTCTCTGCCTCTCCCCTGATTGTGCTCTCTCTCTCAAAATAAATAAATATTGAAAAAAAAATTCTGAGACATAAAAAGGTTACCTACTTCTAAACACTATCCTTTTTTTTTTTTTAAATCTTTTTTTTTAACGTTTATTTATTTTTGAGACAGAGAGAGACAGAGCATGAACAGGGGAGGGTCAGAGAGAGAGGGAGACACAGAATCTGAAACAGGCTCCAGGCTCTGAGCTGTCAGCACAGAGCCCGACGCGGGGCTCGAACCCACAGACCACAAGACCATGACCTGAGCTGAAGGCAGACGCTTAACTGACTGAGCCACCTAGGCACCCCTAAACACTATCCTTGAAAGGTTGAATTTAAATCATACCAGAATAAAATTTGGAAACATAAGTGGCAAATAACTATGAAATATTATGCACTAAGAACCAAGCTCCCAAATAATTTTCAAGTTATAACAAAATGCTTATAACACATTAACTCTATATACAATGTATATATACATTATTTTATGTACACACATATCTACACATATAAAACATACACACATGCACATATATGCAATATGAAACCAATTTTGCAGAAACATTCACAGATGAGTACAAGGCTATATACCAAATATTAACGGTGGTTCTTTTTTTAAAATGTCTATTTATTTTTGAGAGAGCATGTCAGTGTGCACAGGTGGGGCAGGGGCAGAGAGACAGGGGGACAGAAGATCCAAAGCGGGCTCTGTGCTGACAGCAGTGAGCCTGATGTGGGGCTTGAACTCATGAACCTCAAGATCATGACGTGAGCTGAAGTCAGAAGCTTAACTACTGAGCCATCCAGATGCCCATCTTTTTTTTTTTTTTTAAACTGGTAACTTACTGTGTCATCAAGAACATTCTTTTTTTTTTAAAGTTTTTAAATTCCAGTTAGTTAACACACCGTATAATATTAATTTCAGGTGTACAATATGATGACTCAATACTTCCAGACATCAGCTAGTACTCATCACAAGTGCATTCCTTAATCCCCATCACCTACTTAACCTATCCCTTTACCCACCTCCCCTCTGGTAAACTGTCAGTTTGTTTTCTACAGTTAAGAGTCTGTTTCTTGGTTTGCCTTTTTTTTTTTTTTCCTTTGCTCATTTGTTTCTTAAATACCAATTATGAATGAAATCATATGGTATCTTTCTCTTAGTTTGCTTAGCATAATACTCTCTAGCTCCATCCATGTCATTGCAAATGTGGCTCAGTAATATTCTGTTGTGTATATTTACATCTTTTTCTTTAATTTATTCTTTTTAATGTTTATTTCTGAGAGAGCATGAGCAGGGAAGGGACAGAGAGAGAGGGAGAAAGAGAATCCAAAGCAGGCTCTGCACTATCAGCGCAAAGCCCAAGGTGGGGCTCGAACTCCTAAACTGAAATCATGACCTGAGCCAAAGTCGGATGCTTAACTGACTGAGCCACCCAGGTGCCCTTTACCACATCTTCTTTATCCACTCATCGATTGATGGGCACTTGGGCTGCTTCCACAATTTGACTATTGTAAATAATGCTGCGACAGACATCAGGATGCATGTAACCCTATGATTAGTATTTTGTATTCTCTGGATAAATACCTAGTAGTATGAGCACTGGACTGTAGGGTGATTCTATTTTTAATTTTCTGAGGAACTTCCATGCTGTTTTCCAGAGTAGCTGTATTGGTTTGCATTCCCATCAACAGTGCAAGAAGGTTCCACTTGCTCCCCATCCTCGCCAACACCTGCTGTTTCTTGTGTTGATTTTAGCCATTCTATTGTGAGGTGATATCTCATTATAGTTTTGATTTGCATTTCCCTGATAAGTGATATTATCTTTTCATGTGTCTGTTGGCCATTTGTTTGTCTTCTTTGAAAAAATCTCTACTCGTCTTCTGTCCATTTTTTAATGGATTATTCACTTTTTTGGTTTAGTTATTTATATATTTTGGATACTAACCCTGTATCAGACATGTCATTTGCAAATATTTCCTCCCATTCCATAGGTTGCCTTTTAATTTTATTGTTTCCTTCACTGTGCAGAAGCTTTGGATTTTGATGAAGTCCTAATAGTTTATTTTTGCCTTTGTTTCCCTTGCCTCAGGAGACATCTAAAAACAAGTTGCTACAGCCAATGTCAAAGAAGTTATTGCCTATGTTCTAGGATTTTTATGGTTTCAGGTCTCACATGTAGGTCTATAATTCATTCTGAATTTATTTTTGTGAAGGGTGTAAGAAAGTAGTCATTTCATTCTTTCTCATGTAGCTGTCCAGTTTTCCCACCATTTGTTGAAGAGACAAGTCTTTTTCCCATTGGATATTCTTTCCTGCTTTGTTGAAGATTAATTGACCATATAACTGCAGATTCATTTCTGAGTTTTCTATTCTGTTCCACTGATCTGTGTGTCTGTTGTTTTTTTTTTAAGTAGGCTGCATGTCAAGGACGGAGCCAACACAGGGCTTGAACTCACTACCCTGAGATCAAGACCTGAGTAGAGATCAAGAGTCAGACGTTTACCTGAGCCACACAGGTGCCCCAATCTGTGTGTCTACTGTTGTGCCAGTACCATACTATTTTGATTACAACAGCTTTGTAATAGAACTTGAAGTATGGAATTGTGACGCCTCCAGGTTTGCTTTTCTTTTTCATGACTGCTTTGGCTATTTGGCATCTTTTGTTGTTCCATACACACTTTAGGATTATTTTAGCTCTGTGAAAAATGCTGTTGGCATTTTGATAGGGATTACATTAAATATATAGATTGTTTTGGGTATTTGGGAAGAACAGACATTTTAACAATATTTGTTCTTCCAATCCATGGAATGTCTTTCCATTTCTTTGTGTCATCTTCAATTTCTTTCATCAGTGTTCTATAGTTTTTCAGAGTACAGGTCTTTCACCTCTTTGGTTATGTCTATTCCTAGGTATCTTATTGTTTTTGGTGCAATTGTAAATGGGAATGATTCCTTAATTTCTCTTTCTGCAGCTTCATCACTGGTGTATTGTAATGCAATTTCTGTACATCGATTTTGTATCCTGTGACTCTGCTGAATTTGTTTATCAGTTCTAACAGTTTTTTGATGATCAGGTTTTCTATATATAGTATCATGGCATCCACATATAGTGGAAGTTTTACTTCTTCCCTACCAATGTGGATGCCTTTTATTTCGTTTTGTTGTCTGTCGCTAGGACTTCCAGTACCATGTTGAATAGAAGTGGTGAGTGGACATCCCTGTTTTGTTCTTGACCATACAGGAAAAGCCCTGTTTTTCCACACTGAGGATGATACTAGGTATGGGTTTTTCATATATGGGCTTTATTATGTTCAGGTATGTTCCCTCTAAACCTACTTTGTTGAGGGTAACAGTGTTTTGTTTTGTTTTGAAGTTTATTCACTTATTCTAGAGACAGAAAAAGAAACAGAGTGCGTGGGGGAGGGGCAGAGAGAGAGAATCCCAAGCAGGCTCTGCTCCACCAGTGCAGAGCCTGATGCAGGGCTCGAACTCACAAACCGTGAGATAATGACCTGTGATGAAATCAAGAGTCGGATGCTTAACCGAGAGAGAGCCCAACAGTGGTTCTTTCTTTCTGGTTTTTTTTTTTTTTAATGTTTATTTTTGAGAGAGAGAGAGAGAGAGAGAGAGAGAGACGGACAGTGTGAGTGGGGAGGGGCAGACAGAAAGGGAGATACAGAATCCGAAGTAGGACCCAGGCTCTGAGCTGTCAGCACAGAGCCCAACACAGGGCTTGAACCCACAGAGGAGATCATGACCTGGGCTGAAGTCGGACGCTTAACCAACTGAGCCACCCAGGCGACCCAACAGTAGTTATTTCTTGATGATGAGACTCTTCTTTTGATTTTTAATACTCAAAATTTTCTACAATGAGCACGTTTTACTTTAAAAAACATTTCTAACTAGAAAGAAATACATATTCCATGCAAACATTGTAAACAATATAAAAGTACATGAAGTTTCCCCCACTTCAATGCCACTCTCCAATGCACTGGATTTCTTTCAAGGGTACTGGTAGTTACCAGACATTTTTCTAAGCATATAAACATAGTTGTTTTTTTTAAATTCTTCTTTTTAATTAAGTAATCTTTATGACCAACATGGGTCTTGAACTCATGACCCGTCAAGAGTCAATGCTCTATAGACTAAGCCAGCCAGGCACCCCAGTTACTTATTTTTAATGAAATTGTTATATTAATATTCACACTGCTTTTCATTTTGCCATTCTCCTCCTCAATTATATGTTCTTCCATATACACATCTACAACACTCTTTGTCCACTATTCATTCCATACAAAGGCCATGGCATAATTTACATATGAATGCCTTTTTGGGGGGCAGAATTCTACAAGTAGAAATAGAATATTCAGCCTTACAACTATATATGCCAAACCGATAGGCTTATAAATGAATCTGGGGTTATACAAATAGAATTTTATATTCATTAGATTTTTTTTCCTGTAGTTTTCAATATTAAAGTATTCTCTAAACTAAAAATTACACATTTAAGGGGCACCTGGACGGTTCAGGTAGTTGAGCTCAGGTCATGATCTCACAGTTTGTGAGTTTAAACCCCACATCAGGTTTGCTACTGTCAGCACAGATCCCACTTTGGATCCTCTGTCTCCTTCTCTCTCTGCCCCTCCCCCAATGGCACTCTGTATCTCAAAAATAAACATTAAAAAATATAAAATAAAAATTACACACTTAATATAATGTCCTATCCAAAGCTTCTGAAACATACGTGGCTTTTTTCACTCAACACTGTTTCTGAGATCTGTGCATGTTATAAATAATCTAGATCCTGTTAATGGTTATCTAGTACTCAACTGTATGACAATGATACATTTTATTTATCCACTTTCCAAAACACACATATATAAGTGGCTTCCAAGATTATGCTTTCTCAAAAAATGTTACAGATTTAAATAAACCATATAGTACTTACTCTGAGCCAGAGAGGTTTTATTATTTTATGTGTATAACTTACTCAATAAACGACATGGGTTTGGACAGCACAGGTCCACTTATACACAGACTTTTTCAATAAATACAGTACTGCATTTTCTTTTATGAATTCTTTTTTAAGTAAACTATACCCCTACGTGAAGCTTGAACTCATGACCCCTAGATCAAGAGTCACATGCTCTACAGACTGGGCCAGCTAGGCATCCCTCTTTATGATTTTCTTAATAACATTTTTTCTCTAGCATAATCTATTGTAAGAATACAGTATATAATACATTTAACGTACAAAATATGTGTTAGTCGACTATTTATGTTATTAAAGAAAGACTGCCAGCAACAGTAGGCTAGGCTTCTGAGGAGTCCAAAGTTATATGTGGATTTTCAACTGAGTTGGGGGGGGTCAGCTCCCCTAACTCTCATGTATTCAAGAGTCAACTGCAGTTATTATTATCCTCATTTTACCTAGGAGGAAATAATGGTAAAGAGAGGTTAAATAATTTGTCCAAAGTTATAGAGCCAATAAAATGATGAAGTTAGAATTTAAACCAGTTTGGGCATCTGGGTGGCTCAGTCAGTTAAGCATCTGACTTCAGCTCAGGTCATAATCTCACAGTTAGCGAGTTTGAGTCCCACTTCAGGTGAGCTTACAAGCCCTGCTTCCGATGAGCTTCTGCTATGCCTCTGGTGAACATGAGCACACCCCCCCCCCCCCCCCACCGTGAGCTCCTTCCCTCTCTCTTTTCCCACCCCCACCTCTGCCCCTAGTGCGACTCTCTCTCTCTCTCTCCCCCTCACTCTCTCTGCCCTGGCTCACTTGTACCCTCTCTCTCTTAAAAAAAAAAAAAAAAAAAAAAAAAAAAAGGATTTTTTTTTAAACCAGTTGTTCTGTCTCTAATGTTTGTGTTCTTAACCTCCTAGTACATCTTCTGATGTCATATGTCAGAGTGTACCCAGAATGTATCATTAGAAGCATTATTTCAAGGTTATGATATGAGTATTTTCCAGTTTTACTAGACAAACCAAACCCCAAAATGGCTAAACATGAAAATTATCATCTGAAATATATGCATCCATTCGTGTCCTAATACCTGATATCATAAGATAGTTTTAATTTTTGCCTTTTAATGTGTGTTCGGGAAATAACATGCCCATTTTATTTTGTGTATCTTTCATTCCTAATGATAATGGACTTTTCCTCCTCTTTAAAAGCCAATGGAATTTGGGGCGCCTGGGTGGCTCAGTTGGTTAAGCGTCCGACGTCAGCTCAGGTAATGATCTCACAGTCTGTGAGTTCAAGCCCTGCATTGGGCTCTGTGCTGACAGCTCAGAGCCTGGAGCCTGCTTCGGATTCTGTGTCTGCCTCTCCCCTGCTCATGCTCTGTCTCTCTCTGTCTCAAAATTAAGTAAAAACATTAAAAAAAAAAAAAATTCAAAGCCAACGAAATTTTCTCTTCTGTAAACTACCAGTTCATATACCCTTTGTCTATTTTTTTATTAGGTTGCCTATTTCCTTAACCTTTTGTAAGAATTCCTTACAAAGTTATGAATATCAATTCTGTTTCATATGTTGTATCTTTTCCCATACTGCTGTTTCCCTTTTAACTTATTCAGGGTGTCTTCACTTGTACAGATTTTAAATTTTGATATATATACCTATCAATTTTTGATTGACAACTCATATTTCTCTATCTTTTCCTTTGTAGTTTCTAATCATGATATATGTAAGAATTTTAAACGTTAATTTTTTCAGCCTGCAAAAAAAGGTTTTATTAAATAATTTTTAACATAATGAGAAATGTATGAATCAGTTTATTTTTCCAACATCTTTGTTAGTGACCTCATGAATCTGAAAAAGTTGTGGTTTTCACTTCTCTGATTACTAGTGAGGTTAACATTTCTTCACAGATCTCTTCTCACGAATTCTATCTTTGTATCATCTCTCTTCATCATGTGAAAGTTTTGCATTTATGCAGTTACATCTTCTGATCTTTTCCTCAATTCTGAGTTTTACATCTTGCCTAATAATACCTTCTTCACCAAAAGAACAAAAGATTATTCTTTTGTTTGCTCCTAGTATGTTTAGTCTTGTTTTAGAAGTTTAATTCATCTGTAATTTCCACATAAGACATGAAACAAGGATATAATTTTGCTTATATCCAAATGCATAGACAACTGCTGCAAAACCAATCTGATTAATCCATCTTTTCATACAGTTACAAGATGTTCTTTTTATCAAATATTAAGTTCCCATCTATGCTTATCTATTTTTAGATTTCTTACCAAATCTATTTATTTCTGCACTAGTTCCACACGTTATTTTTAGTACTACATTTTCATATTTGATAGGTCAAACCTTCAGACCATTATTCTTGCTTTTCAAACATTTCTTGGCATTACTTCATAATCAGAAAAGTACAATAAATGCTTTTCCTAAAAAAGGAATGATCTTGGATAACAGAGCTTTAACTGAAACATATATACGCACACAGAAAAGATATGAGGTTTGGGGTGGGGGGCAGAACTAATTTAAATCAGAATTATACACGCACACAAAAATACAAAACTAGCATTCCATTTTATTCATCTATCCTTTCTTAGAAGAACAACTAACAATTAACATTTGCATGACCTTCAATTTACAAAGCATTTTCATTCACATTCATTATGAAAGAATGATACTTTGTCAAAGAAAATAATCCACTCATTTTAATGTCAGTAAATGTATTCCAACCGAGCCTAGCACTTCACTGCTGAAATATATTTCAAAATGCGCAAGTTTCAGCAACCTAAGTTTATTCTACATAAAACAATAACTCATTTATGCTGTATCCTGTGTGCAGATTACACAGTAAATGAAAAGCATAACCATATTGTAGCTATTACATATTATAATGTATTATTCATTATTTATACTTAGGATATGTCCATTCTTTGGACAAAATGAAAGTTTTAACCATGAAAATGAATTATAAAAAACAGTATTAGCTTAAGTCATTTAAATCTTTATTAGACAAAAACCTGTCATCTACCTAGCCATATAGTTGTCAATTTCAACTCTGCTACTAAGTTTGACTTATAGACTTTTTCCTAATAAAAATAAACTTACATTTTTCACTATAAATGATCTGGACCACTGGATTGGGGCCATCATTCTGCGGCACTGGATCTATATCAGCCCATTCTGCTCTGTCCCTGAAATAAATATATTTTTTCAGTGATTGTATTCAAACACATAAGAAGAAAGAACAACTCTGGTGTTTTTAACAATAGCAACAATTACACTTGCATCCATATTAGCCAATTATAAATACATTAATGTAATTGTGGTTGGATTCTTCATTACCAAGTTTTGCCATTTTGCTTTACATATTAAACTTTTAAAGTAACATAAAGAAAAACGAAAATCTGTCACTGAAATTAATCAAACAATAGTTCCCAAATTTAAAGTTTTTATAGAAGTGGAAAAACATGTTTTTCAAACAATAGTTCCCAAATTTAAAGTTTTTATAGAAGTGGAAAAACATGTTTTTTTGCAGTAGGTACACAGTAGTTTTACCCTAGAAATCAATTCAGTTCATTGGTTTAATGAGACTTTTTGCAGTTAGTCAGCATTTATAAACATTGAATAACAATTTGCTAGGAACTCACATTTTAAAATCAAAGTAAACACTATTAGTTTACTGTATACTGCGAGGGGGTCCAGTTGGTCTTTACAGAGCAGGCTCTGGAACCTGACAACTGTCTGATTTAGAATGTAGGCTCTACCACTTACCAGCTGTGTGACCTTGAGAAACTTACTTAATCTCTCTGGGCCTCAGTTTCTTCACTGATAAAATGGAGATGCTATCACTACCCAGCCTTAGAAGACTGTTTGGAGGACTAAATGAGATAACACATTAAGCACTTAAATGTGTTTAACAGTAAGCACATGGCTAGTAAATATATTACATATATATACTAATATATATATATATATATATATATATATATATATAGTAAGTAATACATACAGTAAGCATTCACTGAAACCTACTTCTCATTATAAATGCTAAAAGAACATTTTAGCGGCACCAAAGGGTGCTTATAGATATTTCTGTACAAACTGCCCAAACTTGTCTTAACCACTCTTTTACTTATATTCTTTTCCTTCCACTCATCTTTTACTTCTCTATACTGATCAGCTACTGGCAGCAAAGATTCTGTGGCATCTACTCAATCTTGAAGTTGTGAAGTGAGACCTAGAGACTGGGGGAGTGGCACGAGAAAGGTAAGGCTATCATTTAGTCACTGAAAAATCAGACACAGCCAAGTGAAGCAGCTGAATATTTTACAATTCAGAGAGGAGGTGTGAGGATTATGGGGCTACCACAGCCAAATTAAATGAGTAAAACTCCAATAACAAAATCTGGATAGTGACTTTCACTCATTCATAAAACCAAGGCAAATAAGCTATCTAATGGGTTTACCTAGAACTGCATAAGAAAAAAAACAAGACAAAGGAAAAATAAGTCACAAGGATTTCTCCATTGTCTTTGCAAGTTCATTGCAACCAGGGAACTGGCATTACCAGAAAGCAAAGAACTGACAGGGATGAGACTGGGGAGAAAAAGCAAGAAAGTTACAAAGTACCCTATACTGGCTACTGCACACCTCTTGTATTATGTAGGAGGTGATGTAGGGATGTATTACACAACTTAAGAACAAATACCTTTTCAGTTTTATAGCCTAAACTCGGTGCCTGATGGTAGGCGCTAAAATATTAAAGAAAATGTTGAATGAAAATGTCCCAGACCTTCAAGACCTTACACTAGCTGTCTCCACTTTAACAGTGCAAACTTCTGGGAAGCCCTTACACCTTGTTTTTAAAGTGAGCAAATCCGGACCTTATTTATATTTAAATAATTATTTCCTGCCCGGCTATTAAACAGCACTCAAACCCTTCGGTACTCAGATTATCAGGCTAGCGTTGTGGGAGCATGCAAGAGAGCGGGATATTTCTTGAATTCCTGAATCACACCCAAACAGCCTAAGAAAGAGTGTTGTCCAGTGTGTTGCAGTTTCTACGCTGTTTGCTCTCTGTTCTCCCCTCTGTCTCTAGGTGACAACGTTGACTCCGGGAAAAAGCAACCCCGAAAAGAGCGCGAGG
The DNA here is from genome assembly GCF_028018385.1 of Neofelis nebulosa. Classification (NCBI taxonomy): domain Eukaryota; kingdom Metazoa; phylum Chordata; class Mammalia; order Carnivora; family Felidae; genus Neofelis; species Neofelis nebulosa. The sequence goes on from NC_080784.1 coordinate 41,176,470, forward strand.
GCCGCGAGCGGGCCCCGATCCCGCTGAGCGCGCCCCCCTACCCCGGCCGGCCGGCCGGCCAGGGAAGCGGCGGAAACTTCGGCCGGACAAGCTGAGGCCAGAGGAGCCTACCCGGAACCGCCAGCCGGGTTGAGCACACGCCTTCAAGGGAAGGGCCTCCGCCGCGGCGGCCCTGCTGTGGGCGTTACCTGTACAGGACATAGGTGGGCGAGTCCAGGCTCAGGAACCCGTCGTCCATAGGGGACGCCACCGCTTCTCCGGACTCAGCCGCCATAGCTTCTTCCTGGGGCTGCTGCTGCTGGGGTGGCGGAGGGTGCGGCTGGGGCGGCGGCGGCTCCGGCTGACCGGACGCGCTACCCCGCGCAGCCTCTCCGACCCCCTCAGTGGCCGCCATCTCGTTTCGGTCCGCAGCGGAGGTGGTGGCAGCGGCCCCGCCCCTCGCGGCCCCGCCCCTCGCTCCCTTCCCCCACCGGCGGCCCACTTCCGGCTTTCTCGCTTCCCAACCATAGAGATGCGGACCAGAGAGACCCGGGTTGCGCTCCAGCCCTGGAGGTCTGAGATGGGCACTTGGCCACAAGTGAGGAAGCTGCACTGTCTGGAGGGACACCAGAAACACACGTCATCCTGTCTGTAGGCCTTTCTGAATGCTTGTAGTTGATACTTAGGAAGGTGTTGGTTTTGTTAGCTCCCCTTCGTATGGGAGGTGGTTCTCTCTTGTTTTGGACAGAGTATCTTAGAAGCAGTGGATAAGGGCAGCTGAAAACCCAACACCTCTCACCCATATCTCGGTAACTGGCCTCCAGTGCTCCCTATTAAGCTTCATGTTTCTTGTGCATTTTTTTCTTTTGAATGTTAAGTGTTGATATCGAAGAATTTAAGTAATACAGGGTTTTTTTGTCTTTCGAAATTAAAATCTTAATTATACAGGTACTGTGTATATGATATAGAAAAGGTAAACATTATTGAACAACTGTTTACTATTATGTGGCTTTTTCACAGCAGTAAATAAAGTCTCTGTAGTCATGAAGTTTACATTGTAATGAACGGTAACAATATACCACCCTAAAATATGTAGGTATTCAGGACATGCCACTTCAAAAACTGCTGCTTTGGTATACTAATTATTTCTGAGCTGTAGGCACTTGAAAAACAGCAAATGCGGTCAGAAGCTTTCTCTGAGCTCCCTTTATTTGCCTAAAGACAAATCTTAAAAAACCCTCTGTTGTCATAAACCCCAACACTGGGGTTTCCAGAGTAGAAGTGGAGACCATATCCAGACGAATTTTGTCAAAATATCATATCCCATCTACTCTTCTAAGGGCTCATTCATCTTTCCTAAAAATCATTCTTCCCTGAGACGCCTACATTCCCACTTCCCTTTCCCTATTAAGATGATATTTAAGCCTGAATTCTAAGCAACCTCAGTGAATTACTAATTTTTTCTAAATATCCTCCATGTATACGTGAGGCATACATGTTAATAAATCTGTTTTTCTCTTGTTAATCTTTTATTGCAGGGTTCACAACCAGGACTCAGAACAGTAGAGGGAAAATTATTTTTCACCCTCTACATTTTTTCTGGAGCCCATTTGAGCAAAGGCCTGAAACAGGAAAATGCATGCCACGTAGAGCAGATAGGGAGTACATGCTTAGTGTGTTCTCGGCTCAGCAGGGATGCTAATATCACTGAAGTCCTGTTAATGAGGGGAAGGAATTGGTAAGTGATAAGATTAAAGAAGAAGCCAGGGGCCATGGTAAGAATTTGAAGTGTGTGTGAGTGTATATGGTAAAATAGTCATAACATAAAATTTATCTTTGTAATCATTTTCTTAATGTTTATTTATTTTTGAGAGAGAAAGAGAGCATGTGCACAAATGGGAGAGAGGCAGAGAGAGAGGGAGACAGAATTCAAAGCAGTGTCCAGGCTCTGAGCTGCCAGCCCAATGTGGGGCTTGAACTCATGAACCATGTGATTATGACCTGAGCTGAAGTCAGGCACTTAACTGACTGAGCCACCCAGGCACTCCTCTTTGTAATCATTTTTAAGTGTACTTGTTCAATGGCATTAAGTACATTCACATTGTTGTACAACCATCACCACCATCCATCTCTAGAATTTTTCATCTTCCCAAACTGAAACTCTATGCCCATTAAATAACTCCCCATTCCCTGTTAAAAAGAAAACAACAGACCTCAAATGGAACCACTATATTAAGAGCCCCACATCAGCAAGCCAAGACTTAATACCTAACCTGACTGCAGTTTCAACCTCTCTGCCCATCCCTACCCCCAGCAATGTAACCTTTAACTAGCCAACATGGAATTTACTGGTCAGTACGAGGAAATTCACTGATAGACCCCTTCTGTTACCATCAGGAAGGTGACCGTGCCTTACACAATGGATTCTTTGCTAAATTCCTTTTTTATCCTCCTTCTCTACCTTTAAAAATCTTTCCTTTTCTGCAACTTGATGGAGCACCACTCTATTTGGTAGATGGGATGCTGCCCAATTCATGACTCAATTAATAAAGCCAATTCTATTTTTAAAATTTACTTGGTTGAATATTTGTCATTGAACACCTTTTCCCTTTAACCCCCCCAATAATCAGCTTTTACTTCATGTCTCTATGAATTTGATTACTCTAATCAAAGAGTAATCCTCATAGAAGAATCATAATAGTATTTGTCCTTTTGTAATTGGCTTATTTTGCTTCACATAATGGCCCCCAGGTTCATCCATGTTGTCGCATGTAGCAGAATATCCATTTTTAAAGCTGAATAATATTCCATTGTATGTATATACCACATTTTGTTATCCATCTGTTAATGGATAACAACTTGGGTTGTTTTGACCTTTTGGCTGTTGTGAATAATGAAATATCTCTTAGAGTCCCTGGCTTTCACTTCTTTTGGACATACCCAGAAGTGGGATTGCTTGATCATACGGTAATTCTATATATATATTTTTTAATGTTTCTTTATTTTTGAGACAGATATAGAGTGAGAGGGGGAGGAGCAGAGAGAGTGGGAGAGAATCCCAAGCAGGCTCTGTACTGTCAGCGCAGAGCCCGACGTGGGGCTCAAATTCATGAACTGTGAGATCATGACCTGAGCCAAAATTGAGGTGGTTGCTTCACTGACTGAGCCACCCAGATGCCCTGCTATGTTTAGTTTTTTGAGGAACTTTCCCCCAACCCCCAGAGGTTCTAATTTCATTGGTTTAGAGTGAGGCCCTGGCATCATGTTTTATTGTGGGTTGTTTTTTTTTTTTTGTCTTTTTGTTTGTTTGTTTAAAAAATTTTTTTTAATGTTTATTTATTTTTGAGACAGAGAGAGACAGAGCATGAACGGAGGAGGGTCAGAGAGAGGGAGACACAGACTCTGAAACAGGCTCCAGGCTCTGAGCTGTCAGCACAGAGCCCGACGCGGGGCTCGAACTCACAGACCGCGAGATCATGACCTGAGCTGAAGTCGGCCGCTTAACCGGCTGAGCCACCCAGGCGCCCCTTGTTTGTTTGTTTTGAGAGAGGGAGATGGTGAGCAGTAGAATCAGAGAGACAGAATCTCAAGCAGCTCCATACTTAGTGCAAAGCCCGATTCAGTACTCATTCTCATAACAGTGAGATCATGACCTGAGCCAAAATCAAGAGTTGGATGCTAAACTGACTGAGCCACCCAGGCACCCCAGCAACAGTATATTTTAAAAGCTCCCTTTATAATTCTAACATGCAGCCCAGGTTGAGAATCTCTACTCTTTCAGTCCATGGTGCATTAAGTCATTAAGTCTCCCAAGGATATCAAGGTGTCACAACTGCTGGGGAGACAGGCCAAGGTAGAGTTGAAAAGCAACCACTATGTCATGGTAAATACAAATAAACCAATCAATAAAAAAATGTTAAAATATATTACTTTTTAAAATATAAATAACTCACAATGTGTGTATAAATAAAATAAGATAGAAGTTGTAGTGCAAATTATTCATCAATTTTTAACAGCTTTATTGTTGTATATTTTAAATATCACAAAATCTACCTCTTTCATAAGTATAGTTCATCATCAATTAATTTTTTATTTTCAGGAATTAGGGATAAGAGTTTTTCATTGGTATAGCTGTTATTACTACATGATACTACTAATTTGATTACACTCTTCCAGAGTCTTCCCCTGAAGTTTGGTAGTTATTAGGTGCCTAGAGATTGTGTTAAATGCCTGGGCTTCCAGTTCCCCCCCCAGTGCTCTCTAGGCTTCACCATTTTCTCTTTGGCTACAGTCAGAAAGGATGATACCTATACTGCTTCAGGACATCGATTGCACTCCATGAGCTAGTACCTGGTAGAAAGGGAGGAGGAAAAAGGGAGGGGGAAAAAGAGGGGTAAAGTAGATGATTACTGGTTAATTCTGGTTGCCAGAACGAGGAGCCTATGTTTGTCTTTTGGCTGCTTAACTCCACCATCAAGACTAACGAAAGCTGTAGCTCATCTTTCTATAAAGGCCGTGTGAAATTTTGTAAAAAAGAAAGACAATTTCAGTTTTATCAAGGCAGCTTGCTTCTGTCTGAACACTCTGAAGCAACTGTTAAAATATATTGCCAAATATAATGTGTAGGCTGGCTTCCTCTTAGAAACAGATAGTTTTTAATGACTGCATGATATTCCTTTTATATACTGTACTTTATATAGTACTTAATCATTCATACATCATTCAATATTTAACATTTATAATTTTTCACTGTTATATTTCATTCAATGACTATCTTCATATTAATAAACATGATCCATGATTTAATAAGGATTCATTTTGTGACCAGTGTGGACCAGTTACTGTTCTCAACAGCAATGAAAAGAAATCAACAACAAAAAACTTCTGTGCTTATGGTACTTTCACTATAGTGAGGGAGATAAAGAAGATAAACATGTAGTATTTATTGAATGCTGACAGTAACAAATGCTAAGGAGAATAGGCAGGAAAGAGAGAAAGTGTAGAGGTGGGTTACTACTGATGTCGATAGGGAGGCCTTCATTTTGTAGGTGACATTTGAATACAGATTTGAGTGCATCAATGTAAATATCTTTCCAGAAGATCATTTCTGGCAGAAGTCCAAAAACACTGAGGAAAGTGTTCATGATCTCGGAGGCTAGTGTGGGAGTGTAGGTGCAATGGAGTGGTTGAAGGGTAGGGTACTAGGTGATGAGGTCAGAGAGTTAAGGCAGAGCAGATAACATAGGGCCTTACAGGATTTTGGCTTTTACTCTCGAGTTAGATGGGGAGTCATTGAAGGATTTTGAGTAGTGGAGTGATGTGATTTATGCGTTTACAGGTCAGTGTCTTCTGTGTTGAGAATGGACTGTCTTTCATCCATTCAAAATACAGTAGCATGGAAGGGCAAAGTAAAAATAAGGAGGACCAGACAGTTTACTGCGGTAATCCAGGAGAGATAGTGACTTAGACTAGGGTAGGAATAGTGAGAGTGGTGAGAAGAGGCCAAATTCTGGCTAAATTTTGAAGATTGACTTGTCAGGAATTGCTAGGCTATTGGATATTGGGTTTGGGTGAGAGAAAGGGAGGGTCAAGGATGACCCCAAGACTTTAGGCTTGAGCAGTGATGTTGACATTTGCACATATAGGGAATTCTATTGCAATAGGGAAAAGTGTGTGTGTGTGTGTGTGTGTGTGTGTGTGTGTGTGTGAGATTGGGAGGGCATTTAGGAGTTATTTTGGACATGTTAGGATTGAGCTACCTTTTACATATTCAATAATATAAATTGAGTAAACATTTGAATATATGAGTCTGGAGTTCAGTCAGGTCTGTACTGGAGACTCCAATACGGGAGTCTTTAGCCCAAAGCTGTTATATAAAAATGAAAGACTGAATGAGATTATTAATGTAGTGAGTGTAGATAGAAAAGAGTAGAGGAGGAAGGGTTGAACTCTGGTGGCATTTCAATCATTAGAAGTTGGAGGGGCGCCTGGGTGGCTCAGTTGGTTAAGCGGCCGACTTCGGCTCAGGTTGTGATCTCGCAGTCCGTGAGTTCGAGCCCGCGTCAGGCTCTGTGCTGACAGCTCGGATTCTGTGTCTCCCTCTCTCTCTGACCTTCCCCTGTTCATGCTCTGTCTCTCTCTGTCTCAAAAATAAATAAACGTTAAAAAAAATTAAAACAAAACAAAACAAACCCAAACATTAGAAGTTGGAGAGAAAAGGAAGATCCAGCAGAAGTCACCAAAAAAAAAAAAAAAAAAAAGAATAGCTGTAGCAATGGTAATAGTAGAATAATGAGACAGATGTAGTGCCCTGGAAGTCAAATAAAGAGTTTGACAAAGGTGAGAGGGATCAACCTCAAGATATACAATTTTTTTTCCCTGAGAGTTTTATAAATTGTAGCGTTTACAGTTAGGTCTATCATTAATTTGAATTAATTTTTGTATGTGGTCTGAGACATAGGGGTCTAACTTCATTCTTTTGCATATGGCTACTTGTCCCAGCATGATTTGTTGAAAAGAATGCTTTCCCCATTGTATGGTCTTGGTACTCTTTTCTTTTTTTTTTTTTTTTTTAAATTTTTTTTTCAACGTTTTTAATTTATTTTTGGGACAGAGAGAGACAGAGCATGAACGGGGGAGGGGCAGAGAGAGAGGGAGACACAGAATCGGAAACAGGCTCCAGGCTCTGAGCCGTCAGCCCAGAGCCCGACGCGGGGCTCGAACTCACGGACCACGAGATCGTGACCTGGCTGAAGTCGGACGCTTAACCGACTGCGCCACCCAGGCGCCCCATTGGTACTCTTTTCAAAAAGCAATTGACCATAAAAGTAGAGGTTATTTCTGGGTTATCACTTCTATTCCATTAATCTATGTATATCCCTATATAAGTATCACACTAGCTTGATTACTACAGATTTGTATAAATACTCTATATTTATTTTTTATAATGGAAAATGTCAAATACACCCAAATATGGGGAAAATAATACAATGAACTATCATTCACCTGTCACTCAAATACTGTAATCATCAATTTATGGATACTCATTTCATCAATATCCCTTACTTGATCTCCCAACCTACTGGATTCTTTTGAAGGAAATCTAAAACATCATATAATTTTACTATAATACAAAGAGTATAATTCTACTACCATTATCCTGCCTACATTTATAATAATAAAGACTTCTGTTACTACCAATATGGAGTATCAGGGACTGGAACAACTGAAAAACTGGATCAAAAAATGAGACAACAGGGGCGCCTGGGTGACTCAGTTGGTTAAGCGTCTCAGTTAGGCTCAAGTCATGATCTCACAGCTCGTGGGTTCAAGCCCCACATCAGGCTCTGTGCTAACAGCATGGAGCCTGGAGCCTGCTTTGTAATCTGTGTCTCCCTCTCTCTGCCCCTCCCCTGCTTGTGCTCTCTCTCTCTCTCTCTCTCTCAAAATAATAAATAAAAACATTTTTTAAAAATAAGACAACAGTTCTCAGATCACTGGACATCAGAAAAATGAAACTGATTCTGGAGCAGTGGGAAACAAGTAAGGTGAATCCTATAATTGTTTTAACAGCCTATAAAAAATTTCCAAATCAGGGCTGCTGGGTGGCTCAGCTGGTTAAGTGCTGACTTTGGCTCAGGTCATGATCTCACGGTTTGTGAGTTCGAGCCCCTCATCGGGCTCTGTGCTGTGCTGACAGCTCAGAGCCTGGAGCCTGCTTCGGATTCTGTGTCTCCCTCTCTCTCTGTCCCTCCCCTGCTCATGCTCTGTGTATGTGTCTCTCTCTCAAATATACATAAACATAAAAAAATCCAAATCATCATGATGTAGTGAGGGGAAACACAGTCAGAACATAGTCGTCTTTCTGAAATGAGGCAGAGCTGGAAGTCTGAGGAATCCAAAGTGGCTATATTTTAAAGGGCAGAATGCCTGAAAAGAGACAGCTACCAAGAGGGAACTCCAAAGATTTGCAGAAGTTTTCAGTTGAGTTTCAGTTGAAAAATGTGTTTCAGTTGAATAGTATATGAGTTTCAGTTAAATAATGATCAGTGTATGTGTGTAAGGAAAGTAACCAAGGCTGGAGAAAGTATTGCACAAAGGATTAGATAGAATTCCCAAAGCTCATACAGGGTCAGGAATACTGCCATCTAAAGTGAGAAATCACATAATCCACAGGGCATTGGGTAGAGTAATCAAAAAGGTCTTGCCTTAAAACAAGACACCACCACACACCTATTAGAATGGTCAAAATCCAGAACACTGACAATACCAGATGCTGACAGGGATGTGGAGAAACAGGAACTCTCATTCACTGCTGGTGGGGATGCAAAATGCTCAGCCATTTTGGAAGATGGTTTGGTGGTTTCATACAAAACTATACATATTCTTGTCATACAGTCCAGCAATTGTGCTCTTAGGTACTTACCCAAAGGAGGTGAAAACTTATGTCTACACAAAACCTGTACACAGATGTTTTGTTTTTTAGTTAATTTCAGGAATAGAATTTAGTGATTCATCACTTACATATAACACCCAGTGCTCATCCCAACAAGTGCCCTCCTTAATGCCCATCACCCATTTAGCCCATCCCCCCACCCAAGCCCCTCCAACAACCTTCAGTTTGTTCTCTGCATTTAAGAGTCTCTTATGGTATTAGTATATGGTATTAGTATAGTATAGTGTGATTCCAACTATATGACATTCTGGAAAAGGTAAAGTATGGAGACAGGAAAAAGAGGGACAAAATAATCCTAGAGTAAGCACTGCTCTGTTTAGGTAAGATGCAAAGGGATAAAACTGTTTCCAGTTAACTTAGTCATATCCCATAAAAACAGTTTAAGGATTATTATAGGAAAACATTCAGTACTCAACAAAATAAAATTCATAATCTATGGTATACAATTAAAAATTATTAGGCATGCAAAGAAGCAGAAAGATTTGACTGGTAATCAAGAGGAAAAAATTCTATGAATCAAAATTGACCAGGAACAGACAAAGACAGTACAGTCAACAGACATGGACATTTCTACAATTATAACGGTGTTCTATATTTGTCAAGAAGCTAGAGGAAAGATTAAACATATTAAGTAGAGATGTGGAAGATATACATAAAACCAAAACACCAAAAATATATGGAACTTCTAGAAGTGATGAGTACACTGAATGGCATTAAAGGCAGATTGGGCATTACAGAAGAAAAAAGGAGTAAATTTGAAGACAGCAATCGAAACTATCCAAAATGAAACAGAAAAAAAAAACTGAAAAGAGATTAATCAGTGAGCTATGGGACTTCAGTTCACTAATAATGTAACCAGAGTTCCCAAAGGAGAAGAGACAGAAAAGTTATTTGAAGAAACAATGGCTGCAATTTTTATAAATTGGATGAAAAATATAAATCTATGGATCCACAAATCTCAAAGAACTGCAAGCATTAGAAATGTGAAGAAAAAGTGGCCCCTGGGTGGCTCAGTCGGTTGAGCGTCCAACTTTGGCTCAGGTCATTCATGATCTCTTGGTTTCTGAGTTTGAGCCCTGTATCAGGCTCTGCGCTAACAGCTCAGAGTCTGGAGCCTGCTTTAGATTGTGTCTCCTCCTCTCTCTTCCCCTCCCATGCTGATGCTCTCCCTGTCTCTCAATAATAAATAAACATTTTTAAAAATGTGAAGAAAAATATATACTGGCAAATCAAAATCAAATTGCTTAAAATGTGATACAGAGATTATCTTAAAATCAGCCACAGTAAAAAGATACACTATGTACAGAACAAGCAAGGATGACAGCAGATTCTTACTGGAAGGTGTGGCAGATAGCCTCAAAGACAGCCCTTAATAACTCCACCTGGTGTTCATGCCTTTGTATAATCCCCTCCCTTTGAATGTGGGCTGCACCTCATGACTAGGTGTGGGCACCTTTATGTCTCTCAGAGCTCTCCCTCACTCTGAGGGAAGCAAACTGCCATGTTGTGAGCTGTGCTATGGAAAGGTACATGTGGCAAGAAACTGATGTTGCTGGCCAATAGTAAGGAAGACCCAAAACCTACTAACAGTTATGTAAGTAAACTTGAATGTACACTGTTCCCCAGTCCAGCTTTGAGATAACTATAGCCCCTTTGTTATTATTGTAGACATTCTACCTTTTTACTTATTTCTTATTTGAGAGAGAGGAAAGAGAGACAGAGAGAGAGAGAGCGAGCGAGAGGGATAGAGGAAGACAGAGAGAATCTCAAGCAGGCTCCACGCTCAGCATAGAGCCTGACATGGGGTTTGATCCCATGACCCTGGGATCATGACCTGAGCCAAAATTGAGTCAGATACTCAACTGATCCGCCCTGGTGCCCTCCACTTTTCTATTAATTTGTGTTGACATGATACATCTTTTAAAAAATATTTTTTAAGTAAGCTCTATGCTCAACATGGGGCTTGAAGTCATGACCCTGAGATCAAGAGTTGTCAACAGCCAGCCAGGTGCCCCAATATATCTTTATATTTTTTTTTGTACTTTTTTTCCACTTTTCTTTTAAGCAATTCTGTCTTCATATTTAAAGTGGTTTCTCGGGGCGCCTGGGTGGCTTGGTCGGTTAAGCGTCCGACTTCGGCTCAGGTCATGATCTCACCGTCCGTGAGTTTGAGCCCTGCGTGGGGCTCTGTGCTGACCGCTCAGAGCCTGCAGCCTGTTTCAGATTCTGTGTCTCCCTCTCTCTCTGCCCCTCCCCTGTTCATGCTCTGTCTCTGTCTCAAAAATAAATAAACGTTAAAAAAAAAAAAAAAAAAAGTGGTTTCTTGTAGAAAGTATACAGTTAGGTCTTCCTTTTATATCCTATTTTTTTAATTCTGTGTTTAAGCCATTTACATTTAATATGATTACTGATAGTATGAGGTTTAAATCTACATTCTTGTTATCTGTCTTCTATTTGGTCTTTGTTCCCATTTCTTTTTCTGTTTTCTTTTGGAATAATTGAGTATTTTTTATTCCATTTTCTCTCCTTTGTGGACTTATTTGTTGTAACTTTATTGTGTTGTTAGTGCATGCTTTAGGACTTATACTACATTTCTTAACATGGTCTAATTTCAAGTGATATTATATTCCTTTTTTTAATGTTTATTTATTTATTTGAGAGAGAGAGAGAGAGCGAGCAGGGGAGGGGCAGAGAGAGAGAGAGAGGAAGACAGAGAATCCGAAGCAGGCTCCAGGCTCTGAGCTGTCAGCACAGAGCCTGACATGGGGCTCAAACTCACAAACTGTGAGAACATGACCTGAGCCAAAGTTGGACACTTAACCGACTGACCACCCAGGCACCCCTCAAGTGATATTATATTCCTATAAGTATAGCATAAGAACCTTCAATAGTGTACTTCCATTTCATCCTTTCCAGCTGTTATGCAAGGGGTGGGGATCTCTGGAAACATGTTCTTTAAAGGCAGAGAACTTTGGCTAGGAATATAGACACAGATATTTATATTCTCAACAATTTCCTTAAAACATAGTCATAGAAATTAACTATTACAGTAAGGTGTAGAAACATTTAGCTCATTTTTAAAGTTTATTTGGGGGGGGTGGGAGTGGGAAAGGGGCAGAGAGAGAGGGAGAGAGAGAGAGGATCCCAACCATGCTCCACACTGTCAGTGCATCCCCCGACATGGGGCTCGAACCCATTAACGGTGACATCATGGTCTAAGCTGAAGTCGAGAGTCAGACGCTCAACCTACTGAGCCACCCAGGCACCCCTTAGCTCATTTTATATACAATTGGATAAAAGAACCATGAGCATATTTGTGGCTTCAAATTTAGTGGAGTTTTATGTAGTATTTACCTCAGGTTTTGCTCATACTGAAATTATGTACCTGATTGTATACCACTATGATTGTTTTTGGCACAGGGTTTAAAAGATATGGAAAGATTCTGGCTTCAGAAGTATGATCTTCATAGAAATCTTCCTTCCAATGGCAGCTGTGGTAACTTGGTATTCCTCCATTGAGAAGTGGAGTGTATTTTTGGTCAGCCCTCAGAACCCACTCTAGTCTGTGACAATTTTGACAAAAATGATGCTATGTAGTTTCCGGGCCTAGGTCCTAAAAGCTGTGAAGCTTTCTTTCACCTGGGTCTCTTAGAACTCACTCTGAGGAAGCTAGCTGTGTGTAAGTTCATCTACCCTGAGACTCCATTTTGTGAGTGTCCAAACTAGTCATGTCAGGAGGTTGTGTGTGGAGTTGCCTGATCAGCCCTCAGGTATTCCATCTGTATCAGTCTGGATACCAGATGTGTGACAGAAAGCCTTCAGATGGCTCCAGCCTCAACCATCATCTATCTGCAGCTCAATGAGGGGCTGAGCCCGTCTCCAGATGCAAGAGAGAGATTATATTGTTAAAGCCATTAAGGTTTGGAGTGGTTTGTGATGCAGCAATAACCTGAACAGTATATAAATGTATTTAAGGCAAACTGGTAGGTTTTACCTGAGTGAGGCTTCTATTTGGGAACTTTTCTGTGTTGTGCTTCATTTAACCAAATCTTTGAAGGCCAAAAATACTTTGCTTATTTTTTGATTCAACCTACCTTTGTCCTTCACTTCAATATTAGGAGAGACACTCAGAAAATGCTAAATAAATATGGTATCTCCATGGTAATGAGTGAAGAAAACTTATACTTATCTGACATTAAAATGGGCACTATTTTGACTACATAGCTATTTTTTATCTTGGTGCTAACTTCACTTTGAAATTAATTAGCTGATTATTTTAATGTAAATACAATCAATTTCCACACTGCTACTGCCACTTTATCCAACACTAAAGATGTCATATTCCAGTAAGGTTTAGGGTGGAGATGAGGAAAAGGGTGAATTTTAAGGGTGGAAAAGGAGCAGGAAAAGGAAGGAAAGGAAAAGGAGCTCATATCACCTAAATGGGATGCTTCAAGAATAATGCTTTAGGGGTACCTGGGTGGCTCAGTTGGTCAAGTGTCGGACTTCAGCTCAGGTCAGGATCTCGCATTTCGTGGGTTCAAGTCCTACATCAGGCTCTGTGCTGTCAGCTCAGAGCCTGGAGCCTGCTTCTGATTCCGTGTCTCCCTCTCTCTCTCTGCCCCTCTCCTACTCATGCACTGTTTCTCAAAAATAAACATTAAAAAAACCCCTTTTTTTAAAAAAAAGGATAATGCTTTATATTATTAAAGAATGCAATTACTCTACCATTGGTTATTGCTGTACTGTCGGTAGTAAGGTTGATGGTGCTAATGTGGTAACTCTGAGAGGGGAGAAGCTGTAATGTTTAGCTTTTATCCCTTAAGAACTTTGGACAATCAGCTTACAACTATTAAGAATGAGACTAAATCAAAACAAAATCTCTGATAGGTACTGGAAAAAACCCTCAAAGAATATTTAGTAATTTACAATAAGTCAATGGCATAAACTTTATTATTGTCTAAGATTATTTATTTAAAAAATATTTTTAATGTTTATTTTTGAGAGAAAGAGAGAACAAGCAGGGGAGGGGCAGAGAGAGAGGGAGACAGAGTATCCCAAGCCAGGCTCTTCACTGTCAGTACAGAGCCCGACATGGGGCTCGAACTCACAAACTGTGAGATCATGACCCTAGCTGAAATCAAGGATTGGATGCTTAACCGACTGAGCCATCCAGGCACCCCAAAATTTATTTATTTTTGAGAGAGAGAGAGAGAGAGAGAGAGAGCGAGCAGGGGAGGGAAGACAGAGAAAGGATGAGAGAGAATCTCAAGCAGGCTCTGCACTGTTAGTGCAGAGCTGGATGTGGGGCTCAAACTCACCAACCATGAGATCATGACCTGACTTGAAATCAAAAGTCAGACACTTAACCGACTGAGCCACCCAGGTGCCCCAATGGCATAGTCTTTAAATTGATAGTACACTATGGCAAGTGCCAAAGGCAAGTGGATGAATAGTATTAGATAATTATTAAGTATGTGTTTGTCATGGTTTAAAGAGTAAGAAGAAAAATCTACACTGAATTTTTATACAAGTCTTTATTTACAACTTGTTTAACAACTGTACACTTTTTGCAGCCTTGAAAACATTTTTGTACTTGAATGGGAAAATATAGTTTGACCAAATCTTAACTTTATTCTTCATATACATATACATATATTATATGCATACATATAAACATATACATATAATTAATACCATAACAAGTTGGCAGTCATAAAATTAAAATGAATAAGTGATATCAAAAGGAAATGCAATATAAGATTTCAAAAAAATTAAAAATCTCTCTTCCGGTGGTTTATTGGACTTAATGTTTCTGTGACTTTAGTGAAAATTTCTTACTGAGGCTAATAAGTCATTCACCTCAGAAAAACAGAAAATCCACCGATCTAATATACAGTAAATGGTTGGTAAACTTGGTAAATGTGGAAAAATCCTTGGATGCTGTTATGTACTATGTTGCTAAATCTGTATTGATTCCATTGTGAAGTGAGAAATTTAGAGTTGTATGTGGCTTTCATTTTTGGATTATAATGACAAAGAATGAAGTTGTTGAATTATAAATTCAATAGTCAACCAGAAATAAGAATATACCAAGTAATATCCTTTTTGCCAAAGCTTAACTGCAAGGTGGATAACTGTGATGCCAAATAGGAAACTAACAACAATTCATAGAACAATCAATAATACTTAAGACATGAGTATAAGGCTTTAGAGCTGGGACTGTAATCAATACAATTCCAACTCCAATGTACTAAGGTGTTTTCCAGCTCATCTGAAAAGTTTAAAAAATACTATAGGAAAAAAAAAGCCTTTTCTATCCTCAAATCTTTAATAGAATTTACTAATCAAAATAAGGCAAATTATTAAATTATTAGATATGTTTGAATTTTACCATTCATTACACAACCAAAAACTGGGTGTTATAAATGGTGGGGCAATTGTCAAAACATGAAAACTGCAAAACAAAATAAATCTGGAAATTATTCTAGGTGCAAAGCATTCTGAATTACACATAACCTGTTCACAGCAAAGTTAGTGACAGCAATGACATTTTAGTGCATCTAAATTTTAAATAACTAAGGCTATTAAAAAATAAAAGGCTACTATTTAAAAAAATTAAAAGGCCTCAAATCATTGATTGGCATTTGTGTACAGTCTTTTCCTGTATTTATACTAAAATACTATGTATTTCAAGCATAATGAGAATTTCCCTTAACTAACATGAATCTCTGTAGAACACATATTAAATTAGGCCAACAAGAAAATAATAACACAAACTCAAATCACACCATTTACCGATCTGTACTTGAATGATGATAAGAATTTCATAATTTGCTTGGAATTTGACCTACTGGATTGAGTCTGTTGCTTGATTTAAAACATTTAAAACGGAAGAGGAAAGCATCATGACTTCCTAACAGGACAGTTTTAACTAAGTACCAAGCCTACTGAAAAGAATTATGATTAAGTCCCTTATTTTCATTAAAAAAGTCAAAGATGCATCCATGTGCATCCTTTTCGTTATGTTAAAAAGTAAATTAATAAATATAAAAAAATGTTTCATTGACTAAGTCACTGGAATAAAATTCTTGCTTCGTATATGAAACTGAACTTAATTCATGTAATCCAAGTTATTAAGAGCAAGAAAGTATGAAGAAAACCAAGGAATTATTTGGATCTTGATATACCTTTAAGGGGGAAACAATCAAATGTGATGTTAGGGAGAAATGTTTAAAGGGACAGAAACAAAAACTGTTGCCACTTTCATTAGATCTATACAGATTTAAAAATAACAGAAGGATAAATGTTTAGTAATTTTTATTTGTGAATAAATAAAGCATTCATTGGTTTTTGCTCTATGTGTGTTAGAAACTATGTATCATCAATTTGAGGACTACAAAACAAGGAGAAAAAAGCCTGAAGATACTAAGTTATGATTTATGAAATGATTTAATTTTATCACTTGAAAAGTAAAGTGCTAAGAACCTGTTTAAAAAAATACATTGAAAACTAGTTTCAAAGAATGGGGTTTTGATTTTTCCAGTGTCTTTAAAAAGGGCTGGTATTAATTTTTATATGAAAAACAGCTTTCTTCAACTACGGCAGTAAAATCTAATAGTTATTATAAGTTAACTGAAAACTTTCATTTTGTCCTTGTTTTCTCTTTGGGCATGACAGCACTGTACAAAGGTATTTTCTGCAATGATGGAAATGTTCTAAATTTATGCTGTCCAATATGGTAACCACTATCCATGTGTGGCTACTGAGCACTTGAAATGTGGTTGGTGATTAGAGAGAACCAAAGTTTGAATTTTATTTAATTTTAATTTAAATGTAAATCACCATGTGGCTAGTGGCTAATAAATTGGACAATGTAGGCCCAGGATCTACTCTTATCTAAATCAGCAAAAGCCACCGGATGGTAAAGACATTTAGAAGGGAACTTATTCACTCAACAACTAAATTAACAGATATTCAAAACATCATATTCTGTCTTTGTGTGTGTGTATGTATGAGCATATTTCTTTTTTAATTTTTTACTTCAGGGGGACAAAAGCAGCTCTTCTCTCAAAGGTCAGGGTCTAGACTTCTCTATTTCAGTGTTGCTCTCTTCTAGGTGACTTGCTTAAGCAAAGCACATCAGTAGAACAGGGGGTAATGCAGAAGAAAATACTACAGAAACTTTTCACAATATAAAGGCATTTCTCTCATGTGAAAGCACAAAACAAAACTCTAAGAGAATGTTCTTATGAGCAAATCTCCCTATTCTTTGGCAGTAATCATGTGTCAATGTTTACATAACAACAAATATTTCACTACTTTTTGACTATGATTTGAGTATTAACATTTTTAAGTTACAAATGGAAGAGTCCTGATTTCTAAAAATATCTCTGAAGAGAACAAGCCGAAAACTTAGCTACTTTTGAACTTAAGAACAGTCAAGTTCATTAAGCATCTGTTATAGCAGAATGAAGAATATTTCTGCAGCGTTCTGCTACCTTTTCTCATCAACTAACTCCCACCATTTTCCAGATTTTCCAACTTTATGGCTCCTGGAACCTGGTTTTCTTTCTCCTGTCTTTGGGTATAGGCAATGATGAAGAAACTATGAGAGTTAAGGGCAATTGGTAGGTTTGTATTTTAGGAAACAGCACAGCAAAGGTGAGAACTCCCCATGGCTGATGGTCCATCTCTCTGGGAGTCAGGAGGACCAGGAGTGACTTAGTTATCAGGCCAGTGGACACTTCCCCTTTTATCAGGAAGCCTGCTGAGAACAATTCAGCTGGGTTTAAAGGGTTCGTCTAAGCCCAGGAACTGGACTATTCTTGTCTCTCAAAATCGGGTACACACAGGCCATGGGACTAGGTGCCTTCTGGTATTCTCTAATTAATTAGAAGATTGTTTACTTTTTACTAATATAACTCCAGAAAACAAAAGGTTTCAAGGGTGTTGGCATTTGAGAGAATTTGGCCTCATGAGTACTGACTTATACAAGTCTTATTAATGTGAAATATAAAATGCAATTTATGCCCAATAGCCCCAATCCAGCTTCAAATAGATCTTTAGACTTGGATTTTCAGATCCCACTTTAAACATTTCAGGAAGAGTACAGAGCCCATTTCTTTGGGCGATCTTTTACATTTTTCTTAGTGAGTACTCCAAAATAAGGAAAAGACCCTAGCAGAAAAGACATAAGTAGAAAATGCCACAGAAAAGAAGAAAAATAATTATCTAATATTAGTAAAGTGCTGTGAACCTTGCAGTAAAGTATAAATACATAAATGATTAGATAGAACAGTAAATAATATTAAGACACTCATCTATAATAGTGACATATACACACTATAGAATGTATACAGTAAGCACTGCCCATAGGTTGACAAATACACCAAGAATAAACATGAATCCCTTTTATTAATTTTAACAATTGCTAAACTAATTATTTTCCTTTGTCACCTTAGAGATATCTAAAGTGATAACACCTGCTCAGAAGTCTCCCACATACATTAAAGCCTCAACATGCTTTGGTAGTTTTCTTTTTCTCATTTTGACATTATTCTTGTCATGGTATTTAATTCTTCCTTTAAGCTCTGAGTAGGTAGAATTTAGGACATTTGATAGCCCTTTGGGCCTGAAATTTTGAGGCTATGGACACTTTTTCTGATGATTTCATCTTCAGATCCTAAAGATCTAATTCAGAGCCTGGTGATAACGTATCAGGTACATAAAGACTCTCTTAAATATATTTTTAAAAATCTCTACTCCTGCTTTCAATTTAAACAAAATATTGTGGGGCGGGGCTACTATGTCTAATTAGGGGGGAACATAAAATTGATCCTAAGGTGTATAAACTAGATAAAGCAGCAGATCTAGAGAAGTCAGTAGTAATTTTCAGCCACCACAGAGTTCTTCTGATCAAATCCAAGTATCCTCAATGGCTTCAAATCACTATCTTAGATTTAGTAATGGGTTAACAGTTTCAAAATAAAAATAGATGCTTTCCCTTCCACTGATAAACGTATAGTTAATATTGTATGCCAGCTAATGCCCACTGAAGGGAAGGACAGTTAGAAACTAAATTATATTTTTGTCTACTCTTCTTTATTTAATGATCATGTAAGAGAGTCAGAAGATTTTATGTAAACTATCACTTGAGGAACATTTGTTAAGACAATGTTATTTTTAATTGTATTAGTACTTCTATCAGCCTGGATATTTGTTTATAATCAGGCCATTTCTTATCCCAATAATACACTCTAATTTCTAGGAATGGATTTGCCTTCACAGTCTTCTGTTACTTCCTCACATTTTTATGCTCACTTATAAATACAGCAGACAAACTGGTCTTACAGAATATTATTGGAAAATAGAAAAATAATGAAGAGAGACATCACATTAATTGTTGACATGTAATCATTAGGAAACATGTATAGACCCCCCCTACAATTGTCCAAACTCATATACTTGCCATAATTAGGTTCAGGTCTCTTGTTTCTCAAATAAACTAATGTCCCTTTCTCTATCAATTTAATAAACTTCATAAGTTTTTACATTCATAGATAACACGCATGAGTTGGATTGGGTTGATAAAGGGCTGTTTAGCAACAAAATAATCAATAAATTCTTCTCAAGAACATATTCAGTGATTTAGAAGAGATGGATATCATCACATTTGTGCTGTCCTTCGTTTTATAAAAAGGAAGCTAAATATTAATATTTCTATGATTTGGGGGAATAGGGAAGGGCAGAAATTAGCTGTGTCAGCACAGAATTATTTTGTTTTTTAGGTTCTGAGAAATGAACAGTATTTACTATAAAACTTTAGAAGAATAAAATTATTGTGCTTAAACTGGACAATAAAACATTTTCAATAAAAGGAACATACACCAATTATTATTTAAATATGCTTTATAGAAAGTAAAAAATTGGATGACACACACATTGAGAATAGCCTTCCTCATATAAAAACTTCATGATATAAAATATTAGAATCATTATAGTTACAAAGAATAAGCTCTGAAACCACTTTCTAAATGTAATGAATCAAATGTACCAAAATAAACTGCCATTTCGACAGTTGGGACTATAGAAAAAGAGATTATCATTATTGAATGACCCTCTTAACTTAGAAAAAGGGAAAATAAAAGGCATGCTAAAATAATTTTCAAAGATTATGATGCCCCATTTCTTTTGTTAACACACTCCTTCGTCTACTTCAGGGCATCACACAGGTTTGACTTTGAAGTATAATGAATATGCTACATCAGCACAATGAGTCCCTTCATCACACAAGGGGGAGAAGTCAATGCTTCCTTCCACAGTTTAAGAAATAGACAACAAAAAGCATTTTGCCTTAATGTTGTTATTCTGCAATTAGCAAAAAGCAAAACACCAAGCACTTTCCTCTCACTTTAGGGTCACGGTGTTCTTACCCACAGGGCTGGAAACTAGCTAGGTGTGCAGTAGCTGTGGGTTGTGGGTGCTTTTTCAGATAATCTCACATGTTCAACTGGCAATAACTATAACATTCCAGAGTCTGAGATCTGGACAATTGGAAATTAAATGCAGAGAGTTAAGATAATTTTAAAAATTTAGACTTTGGTTTCAAGATAATTCTCATATTGGGATAGGGATTTTCAAATTTTTAACACGGTGTTAGCTTGAAAAGATGAATGCTTGTCTGAGAGCAAGAGGCACTGGAAGGTATTTTGTATCATTAGCTAACAAAAATAAACAAAACTGCTATTATAAGGAGAGGTGAGTAAACCAGCTAATAAAATGATCTTTTCTTTAGCCTAACTCATCTCTCACTGAACAATCACTTACTGCTGATGTGCTTGCATAGTGTGGATTTTCATGCTTGTGCAGGGTTAATGAAATGTCAGGGCCAATGTTTCTGACTGGATAACATCTAGCTTAATTTTTTACAATTGAGCTTTACTGTATAAACAAAACAATAAAACTTCAACAAAATTACAAATGCAAAATTATCCTATTATAATCTACTCATCTCACATCCCACCAAGCCAATTTTACCAGGCTAGGACTATCAAATAGAAATAATTCAATCTTAATCAATTTTGGAACATGGGTCCTTTATTTAGGGACTTCTTTTTCTTGGTTATTATCAAGGAATTAGACAAATGATAAAAAGATATGATTGAATTTTTGAAGCTCTTTTCAGATATGTACAGTTGTATTATTTATTCTCTGTTTCTAGGTGGTAAAACTACAATATCTGTTGGATTTTTTCTGATTACAAACTTTGTAAATGCACACTGCAGAACATAAATGTTACTCTTTAAAATTTTTTTAGTTATTTACTTTGTATTTTCTTACCCTGGTTAGAAGGAAAACAGAAAAGAAGATTTTTGTTTATAAGAATTCAACACTGCGGGGATGGGTCACCCCAAGCTAATGCAGTAACACTGTACTTACTCCATTGTGGAGGCCAGGGCTACAGCTCTGTTGTTGTTCGAGCAAACTGTGGCTTCTTGAAGCTACTGTATACAGGGAGTCTGTAAGAATATAGCACAGTATAGCTCACATCTAGATAAAGTGCCTAATGGCTTTTAACTTCCAGACAAACCATGCATCATCACAAACCTCCTGAAAAATTATTAATCATTATTGGAGAAATAGTGATTTATAAATCTCGCCCAAAGCTGGGCAAGGGAAACAAGGTTGTCACTGCTACAGCTCAGTTTTATTCCTGCTTTTTTAAAAAAATATCAGAATGTTTAGGAATATAATTTCTGCTATGCAATGCAAGTAATATACTAAACCCATACAGGTACAGTAAAGGAACATGAAAGTTATGAATGTAAACACCAAAATAATAGCATGCAACAGATGCCAAAGAAAAACGAGTAAAACTTGCTTCTAAAAGCCTGGCACCTGGTAGCCTACCTACCAGGTAGACCAGAAGACCAGGACTGGAGCAGTAAACAAAGAACTGAAATTAAAACCTCTCGTCTCATAGGATATAATCCATCTAATAAAGAGATCATAGACTCTTTTTTTTATTTTCATCTATCTTATTCTGCAGGTAGTATAATTTTCAAACAATTTTAATGTTACCTGTTAGTGTTCATGACCTGTTTTAAAACAGCTAAATCCTTATGTTATTTGTGAAATAAGGGGGCAGGGGTAAGAACCATCTTAACTAGTTTTTAATCTTGTACTGTTAAATTGCCTATGTTGATGAGGTCTGCTTAGCCTCCTGAAACCTCACAATGCATTCTACTCACGTGGCTCTCTCCATTATTACTAATTCTTCCTGCTTTATAGTCTTATCAGGCAGAAGCAATCATACTGCTCTCAGACCTCTGTACGTAATGTAAAAAATTAGCACAGTGTATGGAGTCATTTCCGTGTATACTCTAATAGCTTTCTTCAAGAATGGTTTCTGAGGACAAATGAAAACACTACTAATTTTTAGGTCAATTTTCTTACAAAAAAGAAAGTAAGGATTTAAAATCAAACACTTGAATATAGTTTCTGAAAGTTCTTAATTACATTTAACTTGATTTAGAGTTATTCATTTGTATTTAATATACAAGACTAAATGAAACCTGAACTTCCAAATAGCAAGTACATGAAATAAAATCTTTTTAGGTGACGTATCTGAAACCAAAACCAACCAACCAACCAATCAACCTAATTTCAATAATTTTATGCTTAAAAAAAATTGGCTATGGTGCAAGAAAAAGGCTGGAGGGGAACTTAGATATAATTTGGGACCAAATACTTAATATGGAAAGTTAGGCAGAGGCATTTCATTTTCAAATGAATGCTGTTTCACATTTATATAGCACCTTATACAGCCAAAGTGCTTTACAATCATTATGACTTGATGGCCATTCAAAAAAGTAAATGAACATGGTTTACAATCTGTCAACAAATCTAAGAACTTTGAGGCAACCAAATACCCAAGAGAATCTATTCAGTGGCTGATTCTTGGACTAGTACATAGAATTAAGAAAAAAATGTTAAAAGACCTGTCATAATGTCACATACAAGAAGTCACTTATTGATCTTAAGGACTGATACTAAGATGTTAGGTTTAGGAATTGAGAAATAGAAGGGTTTATATTAAAGAATAAGTAAAATGAGGTGCAACAAGGAAATTGCCCAAAAGGTAAGGCTACCTTTACTAGTAAGTATATGAAAAATAAATCTTTTAGATGTGGAGGGTAACTGAAACTGTAAATGTCAGCCGCATTGCTAGAATCTGACCCTCAGTTACTATGATATTTCAAAACAAGAAAAAAATGAATGCACTGCCTGATTTTTTTTTCTGTAATTTCCCCCCAAATAACCTAACCAATCCATTATCTTCTGTCAGCAAACAAGATAGCAAGAAATAATGAAATTTTATGTATGTTTTAAAAATAGTTTCCAAATCTTCGGACAAATTTAATTTCCTATAAAACAACGTGGAAAACTTATTTTTTTCCCTCTAAATAAATCTATCAGGTGCCTTAGGTAACATCGGATTAGCACCTCTGCCAATGTATTTATGTCTTTGCAAAAAGTGCACTTGCCAACCATTTTATATAGTAAATATGCAAGTTATTTGAAGTGCATTTGGAAAACAATTGAAAACACAGATTAATACATCATAAAAAGATTAATTCCCTTTAAACAAAGACATTCTTATAAAGCATGGTAACACAGAGGCACAATAAAGAATATAAATTGTATATCAATTATTGGCAGAAAATCTAATTCATTACAAAGCCTACACCATTGGGGAAAGGACATTTTCATACAAAGAAAAGTACTACACTATTATACAACACTTTAATTGGGCATTTAAAAATTTTTGGCACATTAAAAGGAACTGAAAGGACTACAAAATAAAGAACCAAGAAACTAAAATATTATAGATATAGGAGAGAGAAAGTCCTCAAATGAGAAACAACTAAATATCAACATAAAAGAGACAAAAAATAAGCTGGCTGAATTTCCTGAAATGTTGTCATATGTAACAGAAGTATGCTTTGAATGTAGGATGTTTTTTTATTCTGATGGCAAGACTTGTCTACCTTGCTGTGGCTGGTTGAACATGGCCCGGATAAGATCTTCTTGTGCTGGTTGCTTGTCTTTGCCTAGCCAGAAATGACTGCCCTGAACCTGTACTAGCAAGTCTATCTTCAGCCGCCTTTTTATGCAGGGTCATTCCCTATATAACATAGGAAAAAAAAAAAAAAAAATCAATATAAAAAAAAGTAGAACATACTCTCACTAAATAAAATTTCTTCACGCGGTATTTGTCACAATGAATCATAAGACACAATTAGGAATGTTAATTCTGCTCATTTCAGATTAAAATCTTACAGAGACATTTTGTTCCAATAATTAAGTACAAATTTTCTCTTGGAAAAATTAAGCCTTAATTTTCTGAATTTACAATAATCAAAACAATAGATTACCCATAATCATATATACTTCCTTCTCAAATCAAATGTATAAAGTGATTTCCCAAGAACAAATAGTGCAATTGATTGGTAGGAGTTGATTCACACGTGGTTGTGGAAATCACATGGCTTACTTATTTTGAGTGAAAAGCACAGGTTGTTTCTTAAGGAGGAAAGCCACACTAGGTATAATACATACCTTCAGGGTGTTTTTCTTCACTTCAGGCAGGCTTGCATTCTCAAGCAAATTAAGAAAAGTTCCTGACAGCCCACAACAGAGGCCCCAAACCAGAGCTGGGGGTCTTTCTTGAATACTGGAGTAGGATGGTCTACTAGCTTAGAAGGGAGAGGATATAGAGTTGCTGGGCCCAGAGCACCTTACCAGGGGGGGAGGAAACCTCTGGGAGCGCACCTTTTCAACTGTTAGTCTATGAAGAGATCAGGGAAATAGTGGTTTTGGTACTTATTTCATAAGCCAGTAAAGAACCTTGGCCAGGGAAACATTAAGAAACAAGAGGAGCTATTTAATCTCACTAGTGATTGGCCACAAGTAAACTGATGGGGAGAAGTGGACGCTGTAACAAGGAAGAAAGTAAGAAATAAGCAACTGAGAACTAAAAGGAGAGCAGGTACATATGCCAAGCAATGTGAAAAGTCCTAGGGCTTTCCTAGAGAAAGGAAAGACTGGCACAGAAGACAGAAGACTAAACAATCAATCTTCCTATCACTAGTTAGCTTCTAGGGAAAACACTGGCCATGGCTGTGTATCTTTAACAGAATCTGTCATGTATACCCAAATACATAACACTTCTCCATTTTCCCAATGAGAAAACCCAGAACATGTATTTTTACTCAATTTGAAATCAAAGCATTTAAGAATCTGAAGAAAACTAACAAATATCTATTGGTAATCTTTAATTTATTAACTTGGCTACATATATTAACAAGTTATTTAAAATAAACTTTTTTTTTTTTTTCCATTTTCACATTTCAAGCAACTTATTCAAGTTCTTCACACACCTTTAAGACCTCAATAGCCACAACTGGGCAATTCTCTGAGATACTTAATGCCTTTTCCCAGTGCCTGTCACCTCCCCTTCCATTCAGTAGTCTGAGATGTAGAACTTTCTGAATATATGTGTGGCTACCTCACTAGAATATAACTTGTGTGAGACTATATGGAGTTACTCCTTTACTCTCTGGAGAGCTAAAAATGTTCTTTAATGCCATGTCACAGAATAAATAAATTTGGTTCTATAACCACAATATGTGAAGTCATATAAATCAATCAAAACTTATGAAATGACTACTAAGTATTGAGGGGCAGAGTTCCAAGATCACTAACACCAACCTTTAAAGAGGACACAGAAGAGGTGGACTCAGAACTAATTCCCAGAGAACTTCCTTAGGTAGTTTTCCCCTATTTTTATTTTTTAATTTTTAAGAAATCTATATTTGTTAATAATAGTATTCTAAACCTAATTTGGTTTGTTTTTGTAAATTATGATAAGATCTGAAATATGTAGTTTTAACCAAGGCAAATATAGACAAATCATGAAATTGTCTGAGTTTCTGACAAACATAAAATCACATTATTAGGAAATCTGGGGCATTACCCTTGAAGACACAGTATCAGTTACAACTGTAAAACAGAAACAACAGTAACATAACTATAGGGTCACAGGGGGATGATGAAAAAAAATCTGGCTCAATTTCCTGTCTTAGGCAACTAACATTTTGACAAGGCAGAAGTGGTCTTACTGGGAAGAAAAACAAAGAAGAAAAAAAAGACCAGTCTAGGACAAAATATTGAAAAAAAAAGTACAGCATTCTTCAAAATTCACAACTATTTATATCCAGAAAGTGTTACTGAAGCCCAGAATGTTGTTGTCCTGCAAAGGCAATGAAATCATTCCACAAAATAAAAGCTACTGCATCTGTGTTTAGATGTTATTAAAGTCCCCTTCCCCTGGAATAAAATGGTTCCAAGGGATAGAAATCAACATCATTTATCTTTCTATGCTGTAGGAATAATGATGTGTTCAAAACGTCCTAACCCTGCTTATAGTGGTTCTCATTTCTGCTTTTCAGTCCTAAGATCAGCATTAGGTTTTCTTAGTGTGTGTTAGGATAGCAATTACTTTCAGATTCATTTAGTAGAATTATTTCTATAATAAAGGTAGTATAATAATTATTACATATTCATTGAACTTTGCAATATGTTTTGAAGTGTTATTTCCTTACCAGATTGTACCAGGCACTAACAATATATTTCTCCTCCATTTCTCTTTGACTCTTTGTTTTCTCATATTCTTTCTAAAAAATAAGCACATGTAAACATGTAAAGATGAAAAACAATATTAATAAAATGTAATTAGTTAGCTAAATTCATGAACACAATTGTATACAGCAAGGCTCCAAGAAAATAAAGAATCAAAAATCAAATACCTTATTGTTATTGTATAGTATAGCAAACTACCTACCTCTAAGGAATGGAAGAGTCGGTCTCGTTCCTGGAGCTGATTTTTAAGAGCCTGTATTTCTGGTGCTGCTCCTTGATTCTGCTTAGGATCTAAAGTACGGATAACCTGCAAAAAGGAATAAAAGAAAAAAATTTGAAGTTTCAAACTTGCAAGAATGTAACATCTAAGGAAGCAGTTATATAAAAGAAAAAATCAAGGACAAGCCTTGTGAGAATCATAAAGCTATCTTACAAGGATACTTTAAAATTTGAATGTATGAAATACTATTCAATTGTAGCTTTCAATTATATAAAACTTTTATCTATGTAAAGAATCAATTTTAATAAGTAATTCTGGCTTAAAATTAATAAAGAATACTACAACACACATTACTGACAGCTGTGTTCCCTTTCCCTTTCTTCTAAAGTGGCTTAGCTACCCTATGTCTCTGAGAGAGCTGATCCTGATGGTTGTCACTGTGACCCGATCTCCTACTCTGCCAGTGGCTTGGTTTAGGCATGGGCATGTGATGCACTTCTAGCATCTTCTAGCACTTCTAGACCTTCTGGGGAAGGTCTTTTTGCTTTTTGGCCCAATACTTTTACTATCAAAACTGATCAAACCTAGGGAAAACTTGGGGCGCCTGTGTGGCTCGGTCGGTTAAGCGTCCGACTTCATCTCAGGTCATGATCTCCCGGTCCGTGAGTTCGAGCCCCGCATCGGGCTCTGTGCTGACCGCTCAGAGCCTGGAGGAGCCTGTTTCAGATTCTGTGTCTCCCTCTCTCTCTGCCCCTCCCCTGTTCATGCTCTATCTCTCTCCGTCTCAAAAATAAATAAACGTCAAAAAAAAAAAAAAAAAACAAAAAAAAAAAACCTAGGGAAAACTTGAAAGAGAGGAACAATAAAAACCCATTTCCTTTAACCCTAATTCGCCAACTGCTGCACTGCCACATTTTCTCTCCACACACACACAGACAACTTGCTTGTTTGGGAGCTCCCCCTGCATCACCTTTTTTTAAATGTTTATTTTATTTACGAGAGAGAGAGAGAGAGAGAGAGAGAGAGAGAGAAAGAGAGAGAAAGAGGATCCAGAGCAGGTTCTGTGCTGCAAGCAGAGAGCCCAATGTGGGGCTTGAACCCATGAATTGTGAGATCATGACCTGAGCCAAAGTCAGATGCTTAACCGAATGAGCCACCCAGGCACCCCTAGGAGCCTATTTTAAAGTAACCAGCATGGGGCGCCCAGGTGGCTCAGTCAGTTGAACATCCAACTTTGGCTCAGGTCATGACCTCACAATTCATGGGTTCAAGCCATGTGTCAACCCCTGTGTCAGGCTCTGTGCCGAGTATTGATCCTGCTTAAGATTCTCTCTCTCTAAAATAAAATAAAAACAAAAAAACAGAATAAAATAATCTGCAGACCTCATGACATGTAAATACTTCTTAGACTAAGGATATTCTCTTACATAATCACAAGATCATCATCATCTGTAAGAAAATGAACAATTCTAGAAGTCATCACTATGGGTTCCAAATCCACATTTCCACAGGTGTCTCCAAAATGTCTTTTATAACTGCTCCTTCCACCACCAATATAGGACTCAAAGATTAATGCATTACATTTGGTACTTAGATCCCTTTGGGCTCTTTTAAATTAGAACAGCCTCTTGTCCTCCCCCATACTCAAATGCCTATTTTTGTTTTTTGTAACATTAACTTTTATCCCCAGTTCTTGATTTATCTGACGATTTCCTGAAGGTGTTATTTAATTTGTTCCAATAAACTCATTTTCCCTGGGAACTGAGTTAGGTTTAATAGGTTGCTTAGCTTCAAGTTAAATATTATGACAATGATACTCCATCAGGAGGCATAAGATGTTGGCTGTCCTACCATTAGTGTAGCTAATTTTGATTACTACTTAAGGAGGTGACTGCCACTTATTTTTTTTTTTTTTTTTTTTTTCCAACGTTTTTTATTTATTTTTGGGACAGAGAGAGACAGAGCATGAACGGGGGAGGGGCAGAGAGAGAGGGAGACACAGAATCGGAAACAGGCTCCAGGCTCCGAGCCATCAGCCCAGAGCCTGACGCGGGGCTCGAACTCACGGACCGCGAGATCGTGACCTGGCTGAAGTCGGACGCTTAACCGACTGCGCCACCCAGGCGCCCCTGCCACTTATTTTCTACATAAAGGAACATTTTCCTCTTGGTAATTGATAACTATTCTGTGGGGTGATCTATTTTGATCA
Organism: Neofelis nebulosa; assembly: GCF_028018385.1. Classification (NCBI taxonomy): domain Eukaryota; kingdom Metazoa; phylum Chordata; class Mammalia; order Carnivora; family Felidae; genus Neofelis; species Neofelis nebulosa. The sequence goes on from NC_080784.1 coordinate 41,205,039, forward strand.
CTGCTTTTTCCTCATGCTTTTTCTTTGTCAAAGGTTTCTTTTGTTCTTCTGATAGCTCTTGGCGTGAGAAGTCACTGTATATGCACTAAACTGGATGACCAGTGAAACATGATTAGAAAGTGGAGGGGCACCTGGGTGGCTCAGTCGGTTGAATGTCCAACTTTGGCTCGGGTTATGATCTTGTGGTTCGTGGGTTCAGGCCCCATAATGAGCTCGCTGCTGTCAGCATAGAGCCGCTTCGGATCTTCTGTCTCTCTCTCTGTGCCCTTCCCCCACTCACTCTTTCTCGTTCTCTCTCTCAAAAATAAATAAACATTTATGGGGCCCCTGAGTGGCTCAGTCGGTTAAGCGTCCAACTTTGGCTCAGGTCATGATCTTGTGGTTCTTGAGTTCGAGCTCCACATCAGGCTCTGTGCTGACAGCTCGGAGCCTGGAGCCTGGAGCCTGCTTGGAATTCTGTGCCTCCCTGTCTCTCTCTGCCCCTCCACCAGTCACACTCTATCTCTCTCTCAAAAATAAACAGTAAGAAAATAAGGAAAGAATAAACACTTAAAAAAAAAGAAGAAGAAAGTGGAGTGAGATGCCCAGAAACTCATACTTACACTTTTGGCTTTCTCTAAGTATTTTTTATATCGTTCTTCCATTTGTTTCATTTCCTCTTCTTTCTTTCGTAAAGCTTCTTGCAGTTCTTCAATTTTTAAGGCTACAGATGAAAGAGGGGGGGAGTTAGTGTTTAATGGGCACAAAGTTTCAGTTTGGGAGGATGAAAAAGTTCTGGAAATATTGGTTGCACAACAATGTGAATGTACTTAATGTCACTGAACTATATAATTAAGAAAAGTTAAATTGGTCTTTTTTATGTGATGTAGATTTTACCACAGTGGGGAAAAAGAAAGTCTGTGTCCTGCTCCACACAAAGGAATTAATAGGCTACCTACATGTGTAAATACCAAAAGCAGTCAAAATCTGGCTGACTTACATGCAACTTTACTATGAAAATAGCTAATTTCATAAAATACTCATTAGCATCCATAGTTAAGAAAAAAATCAAAAGTATAATCAGAAATACTCTGAAGATGATTATATACTCTGTAAGTAAGACAAATTTTTTAATTGCTAGGATATGTAACAGGACCTATTTCTGAAAGAATTTTTTTTTTTTGGTTAACGTTTATTTATTTTTGGGACAGAGAGAGACAGAGCATGAACGGGGGAGGGGCAGAGAGAAAGGGAGACACAGAATCAGAAGCAGGCTCCAGGCTCCGAGCCATCAGCCCAGAGCCCGACGCGGGGCTCGAACTCACGGGCCATGAGATTGTGACCTGAGCTGAAGTCGGACGCTCAACCGACTGAGCCACCCAGGCGCCCCTGAAAAAATTTTATATAAACTTATTACTAGGGTAATGCCTGGCTAACCAATTTAAAACTATGCTAATTGGCAATATGTCAACTATACTTCAATTAAAAACAACTATGCTAATTAGGAAAAACTCACAGCTGTTATTAAATCGTGGCTCAAGATCTTCAATAATGGCTCTCTTCTTCTGCAATTCATTATTGGCTTCATGCAGCTTCTCCCTGCAACAAAATATATAACACATTGTCACCTACTACTGGTTCGTGTTTTTCTCCACTTGAAAGATTTAAGTTCTTTATTCTTGGGATACACTTGCATAGCACACAAGTGCTATGAAACAAAGATAAAAAGCGTAATCCAACATGAATTAAAACACACACACAAAATAAGCAAAAAAAATAGAGACAAAAATCTCAGACTTTGAAAGTTATCATTTCTTTTACAGAAACATGCACAAGAAGGTATAAAGAATTTAGTGATCTTCATCTTCTAGGAGTAAGGATATTATAAAAATTAATTTAAAACTTTACAGAGGTTTTACAATGCAAAATCTTATTCTAAAAAGTAAAGCTCTAAAAATAAAAATTAACAGAAAGAGCACAATCCTCCAATAAAAAAGAATTAATGATACATGCACCCACCAGGATAGATTCCACAGAATAATGGTGACCATAGTAAGTCAGATACAAAGGGTAATGCTTTGGATCCTTTTTTTTTAATGTTTATTTTTGAGAGAGAGAGAGACAGAGAGAGAGACGGAGAGGGGCAGAGAGAGAGAGAGAGAGGGAGACACAGAATCTGAAGCAGACTCCAGGCTCTGAGCTGTCAGCACAGAGCCCGAAGCAGGGCTCAAATTTGTGAACCACAAGATCATGACCTGAGCCAAAGTTGGATGCTTAACCAACTGAGCCACCCAGGAGCCCCTGTAGGATTCCTTTTTTTTTTTTTTTTTTTTTTAAATTTTTTTTTCAACGTTTTTTATTTATTTTTGGGACAGAGAGAGACATAGCATGAACGGGGGAGGGACAGAGAGAGAGGGAGACACAGAATCGGAAACAGGCTCCAGGCTCTGAGCCATCAGCCCAGAGCCTGACGCGGGGCTCGAACTCACGGACCGCGAGATCGTGACCTGGCTGAAGTCGGACGCTTAACCGACTGCGCCACCCAGGCGCCCCTGTAGGATTCCTTTTATATGAAGTTCAGAAAGTGTCAAAACTAATGAAAGGTGATAAGAGAGCAGCATAGTGGCTAGATTGCGGATGGAATCAATTAGATGGGAAAACGAAGAGTCCGGGGAGTTGCTGGAAGTATTCTACATGTTGATTTGGGTTACCTTTATATTGTAGGAAAACACTCATCAAGCTCTAGACTTAGGAACTTAGAAGTTGTGTACTTTATGTAAGTTATATTCCAAAACAAAAGTAAAAAGTGAACAGAAAGTTTCTTCCTGGTAGTTATATAATATGCATAATTCTGGCACTTTATGAGAGGGGAAAAAAGGCTGCACAAATTGGAAAATACAGGAAAAAAAAGCTAAGAAGAAAACAGCACTATGTTAAGTCTATTCCTGTTTTTTCCTACGTATAATACTTCAATAAATTAGTATCTTTTAAACAAATTCTTTGAGAATGTGATATATCTAGATAAATAATATATAGTTTAAAGAATATGTAACCTAGTAAAGAAACAGGTTATGAGACAAATTATCACAGAACCTTAGGGAACCCAAGCCCAGAATTTTCACCTTTCTCCTGATTTTTGTGTAAGACTTTGTGTGCATTCCTGAACAATATACTGCTGAATTTTGCCCGATTTTACTTTGTACATTATACTGTATGTATTGGTCTTGTGACTTCCATCTTTAACACTGTGCTCTCAAGATTCATGTATGTTGGTGTGTTGGCCCTAAGTTACATATTTTACCACATTGTTTGAATATACTTCATTCTATCTATCATTTTACAATTGGTGGCATTTGTATTGTTTCTACTTTTCTATGATTACAACGTCCTTTCTTACGTTGTTCTACATGTCTCCTGATAGATGGTAACAGCATTTCTAGGAATCTAGGGCTTATACAGGGAGAACTGATGGGTCACAGGATAGGTGCATGTTCAGTTTACTAAGTAAATCAATGTATAGTCCTACCATCAGTGAATTAGAACTACCATTACCGAACAGCTTTGGCAATTCTTAGTATGTCGGACTTTTAAATTTTACCAACTTGGTATGTGTCAATCAGCCTCCACTGCAGGTATAAATGTGCATGAGAATGACCATTTGAAATGTCTACGGACCCTGTTGTGGAATGAATTGTATCTCCCAAAAAAGATATAGTGAAGTCTTAACTCCCAGTACCTGTGAATGTAACATCATTTGAAAATACCATCTTTGCAGATATAATTAGTTAAGATGAGGTCATAATGAATCAGGGTGGGCCCTAAATCCAATGACTGATGTCCTTATTAGAAGGCCATGTGAAGATAAAACAGAGAGAAGAATGCCATGTGAAGACGGAGATAGAATGATGTGTCTATATGCCAGGGAACACAAAGGACTGCTAGCAGCCATCATGAAGAGGGGTATGGAACAGATTCTCTCTTAGAACCTCCAGAAGGAATCACTTCCTTGATTTTAGACTTCTAGTCTTAAGAATTGGTGGAGGATAAATTTCTGCTTTTTTTAGCCACCCAGGCTGTAGTAATTTGTTGTGGCAGCCACAGGAAACTAACATAGGCCTCATTATCACTAATAGATTCTTTTAGATGAAGATATTTACCATGTAAATGAACACAGAACAATGGTCAGTTTTATGAAACAACAGGTACTCCACTTTTTTTGCAATAAAGAAATGGGAATAAGAAAAGGACAGAATTCAGGCTCTAGGTAACCTCACAATGGCTAGAAGGTACCATTTTCTGTCTACTAGTACATTAAGAATCTGCCCATTGTTAGACTTGCCAGCAAGTGTCCATTGCTAGGATTATCTCACTTTTCTCATGTTAAAAAAAAATTGGAGGTGCCTGGGTGGCTCAGATGGTTACACTTCCAATTCTTCATTGCCGCTCAGGTTATGATCTCACGGTTTGTGAGTTCAAGCCCCACATCGTGCTCTGCGCTGACAGTGCAGAGCCTGCTTGGGATTCTCTCTCTTCCTCTCTCTCCGTCCCTCCCCTGCTCGCTGGCTCTCTCTCAAAATAAATAAATAAACAAAAAATTTTTGAAAAAAATTTATTTCATCTTTAGATTAAAAAGTCATTTTCAGATGTATTTGCAATTGAAGGATATGTTTGCAAATCTGCTACGGATAGCTTTGTACTACTTTAAAACTTTACTTCAAAAGAAAGATTCAGCTGGCTATACTCTAGGGCTGGCAAACTACAGTCTGTGGGCCAAATTCAGCTTGCTGCCTGTTTTGGTATAAAGTTTTATTGGAATAGTCACAACATCAGTTTATAATCAGTCTATGGCTGCTTTCAGATTACAGAGCTAAGTGGTTGTGGCACAGACCATGGCTTGCAAAAGCTCTCTGGCCCTTTACAGAAAAAGGTTTCTGCCTCCTGATCTAGACTGCCTCAAACTCCTCACTATAGTTAGTTATAAATACTATCACAAAGATGTAAAACCCAGGAATCTTATTTGAGAAAACAGTTCTAAAGCAGTAATTGCTTTGATTTAAGGACCTTGGGTTGAGATGACCCTTTAGACACTATTAACATGTCTTATAATTTCCCTTATCTTCAGGGGCCACCTGTGCCATGGCCTAGACACTCCGTAACCATCTAACAAAATACTTCTATTTCACTAGAAAATAGGATAATGAGACGCAACAGCTTTTATACTTACAGATGTTCTTCAAGCTTCTTTTTTAGAAGAACTGACTGAAAATGGAAAATAAAGAAGTTTATTTAAAATTTTAACTAATAAATTATTTTTTTTAAATAAAGAGTACAGTAGTAACCAACTCTGAATAAATTCGCAGTAAGTTCTCTTGTCAAAGAGCTCAAAACACACAATGTACCTAGGTCTATTTCTTTTTGGTTAGAGAGAGAGAGAGCAGCCCCTGATTGATAGTAATTGGTATAAAATACCCAGGAACTGCATATCTGAAATCTCTATAGTCATGAGGGTCAGGAGGAAATGACTGAGAAGACCATTTATATATAGACCTAATATTCTTGGAGTCAACAGGCAGGTAGCTAGAACTCTAGTAACTCTAATAGATTTTTTCCCAGGGCATGTGGCTCAGTCAGTTACATATCTGACTTTGGCTAAGGTCATGATCTCATGGTTCATGAGTTCAAGCCCCATATGGGGCTCTCTGCTGTCAGTGTAGAGCCTACTTTGGATCCTCTGTCTCCCTCTTTCTCTGCCTCTTCCTTGCTTGCGTACATGCATTCTCTCTCTCTCTCTTTCAAAAATAAATAAACATTAAAAAAAAAAACAATAACAGATTTTTCCCTAACATATTCTTTATCTACTGTATTATTTCCTTGTATCATGATAGATACTGGGATTAACTTCCATAAATACTGACTCACTCCGAGATTTCTGAATATGCACACAAATAATTTATGTGATGGTATGGGAATGCGAAGGATGGCATATGCACAGAATTTAATGGACTGAAGAACACGGCTTTGGCTGAGTATTTTTTAAAAATTCTCCTAAAAAGCAGATCAGAATTGACCTAAAAACAAAAAATAATGGCATTCTACATAGGACCACTAGGTTTCATTATACTTGTAGGGCACATATTATTAATGAATTCTATCAAACATTCCATTTTGAGATAAATTCAGCCAAACCCAGTTAATAAAACAAACCCAGCTTATAAAACAAACTGTCCAATCAGTCAATAGCAGCAGTGAGGGGCGAAAAAGCCGCACATTAAGTTCTTTGATTTTCAGTCACCTTATTTAATAACGATTACTATAATTATTCATTCAAGTCCATTGTAACACAGCTCTGGAATTTATCAAATTCATTTCTTTGCTCAGTATATTAACTAGAGCAAGATCAGTGGACTATAAGGTCCTCTATCAGTGCTTCCCCCAAATATAAAAAAAAGGGAATAACCTATTAACTTTCAATTATTGCTTGTTCCTTCTTTAGTACAGAGAGTAAAGTGAACATATTTTCTAAATACTTTAACTACAACTTTGCATTTGTATTTTGACTGGAATCTAGCAAAATTAGTTTTAACTGAGATAATACACAATAATTACCTCATGAACGGTTAATATACCAGACACTGTGTACAGTGTGTACTGTGTACAGACTGTCGCATGCAGTCTCATGTTAATCTCACAATGTGAGCAATATTAGCCCCATCTTATAGGTGAGGGAGGTAAGACTGGGGAGCATTCAGTGATTTCAAGTGGCAGACCCAAAATTAACACCCAGGTCGGCCAGACTCCAAAGTTTATACATGGTCTTTACTTCCATGTTTTCGATGCTCCAGTACTTCTCCACTAAAGACTGTTACTATTAAAGTAGTGGCAGGAGGCCAGTTACTATTTGCCATAGGAAAATAGCTTCAATGTAATTTATAAAAGGGGGTAGAACAGAAGTGGGATGGTAAAAAAATAAGAGCAGAGGTTTTTTGGTTTGACTTGTTTTCAATATCCTCTTAAATATCTTAAGTGTAAAGGGCATAAACCTATAAGGCAATAATATTGGTATATTCATTTTCCATAAAATTTGTATCACTTAAGAATTTAATACCATCAACTGTGATGGAAGAGAATGTACATAAATCAAAAAGTTGCTCAATATATAGAAATGAATAGGAAGCCATACTTACAATAGCCTTTTGAGCAGAAACCATGCCAAGAGACAGAGAGGACATATTAGTATGAAGCAAACACAGCAGTCAATAGAAGGAACGATTTAGTAATTCATGAATAGAAGTAAAAGTTATGCATTTTTTTTTTTCAAAAATGTACAGTTTTCTTTCTTCTATGGTGTCCTCATCCTGTCTCGTTCTCTGGAGTTTTATACAATGTGGCTAGCTCAAATTATCCATATGACTGGATATAACAATGTTTTTCTGCTTCCATGCTAAAAATAAATGACATAAAAATAATAATAAAAATGTGTAAACCATCCTACTCTGACTTAAGGTCACATGAAAGGACTGTGCTTTTGATAACAGAAATAGGCAGGAATTATAATGTTCTCCAGAGAGGACCAGTTCCACTGGGCAGGTTGTCCTACATACTACATACTCTGGAGACGCAATGCCGTAAGGTAGTGAAAGAGAAGAGGAAAGCATCAAACATTTGCTGGGGGAAAGAACCACATACTTTCTCCACACCATTTTGAGGCATATCAGAGAAAGTTCCTATTGGAATAGGAACTCTGAGGAAATATCTAAGAATTTAGAGCAAGACATTTAGAATCTGGGCAGTCAAATAAATGGACTACCTTATGCAAATAGTACTTTTAGGGCCAGGATCTCACTTCTGAAATATGTTCTCTTAAAGTGATGGCACAGAGCATATTCAATTAGATTTGATTACCACAGTGATATCTCAATCAGGCTACACAAAATTATTTTTTACAGAATAAATTCCCTCTGTGTCTCTAATATGAGTAAGAGAATCAAGCCTGTACAATGGCTATCGCTATAACACTAAAGTAGAGCTGATACTGATGTTCTGCCACTCTTACTTCCTATGTACCACATGCCCTTCCCCTTTCTACCATAACAAATCAACAAAAAGTCTCCTCAAAAGTTTTAGAGACCAAAACTAAGTCTACATTTACCTCAGTTTAAGGGACCCAGTGATTTCACTGAAGAAATCACTTTGGTTCATCTCTAAGAACTTAGCTGGGCTTCCTAATACTTTAATACACTAATGGTGGTTTTGCTTCACCTCTTCCTGGTTTAGCATTCCGGATTAAAAGTATGTTTAATCAAGTATGTTTATGACATTTCAAACTAGTTCTATTTTAATAAGGGAATAAGGTAGGTTGGATGTTGGTTACAATTTTAGGAACTAGGAATCAATCTGGGATCTAAGAAAGACTATCAACACATTAATTAAAGGATAAATTAAACCACCGATCTTAGAGGATCCTGTCAATAGAAGACAGATACATGTTTATGAAACTCCTAAAATTAGGTCAATAATGAGCTTTATGCATCTAATATTTGGAGGTTTTGAGTAATATACTGGTTTAATACCCCTTTTTTGGTTCCTTTTGTTTTTATGCCCTCTTATATTTATAAGGCTGGAAAGAAATGATAGATCTATAGTTCTGACATTCTCCAAAAAGACTACCAATGGAAGCAACTGTGTAGGTTTATACTCAAAGGCCAGAGTTTATAGCAAATTATACCAGCAATAATAAAAGAGAACCAACCGACTGAAGCAAAGATTAAACTATTTTTGAATACTTTATTGTTGTAATTCTACTGTATACTGCTTATTAAATGTAAAGGATTTGGAAAATTTGATTTATTTGCACTTTCATCAGAGACTGACTATTATGTGCTACAGAAGCACTGTGATAGACAGTGAGCATGAGAAGACGAAAGTCCATCTAGTTCCTGGCTTAATGCATTTACGATATTCTAGTGTGAGCGTGCCATTCAAGCAGGCAAGGCTATGACAGACATGCAGTACTCTGCATAAGAGAATATAAAAAGAAGGTCAGTGAACTTATATTGAGTGGGGCAGTGCTGGGGATAGTAAGAGGGATTCAGAAATCCAGAGGTGGTTATTTCTAGGAATAACACTATTTTTAAAAATATCAATTATACATAAAAATTTCTATTTGAACATACTAAATTTGTACAGCATTTTTGTTGTTGTTGACCAGAGGGAAAAACCTTGTACTCTGAATACTGAGAGGAGTACATTTAAAACACAAAGCCTCAGGGAGCCTGGCTGGCTCAGTTGGAAGAGCATGTGACTCTAGATCTCAGGGTCGTGAGTTTGAGCCCCACGATGGGTGTAGAGGCAACTTAAATGAATAAATAAATAAAAACTTAAAAAAAAAAAAATCCTAGCTTCTCTACTCTGTAAATCAAACAAACAAAAACCCCACGAAGTGAATTCCTTAGTTAATAACTACAAATAAACTTCTAATTCCCAGCAGAAGGATTCCAAAACAGACAATGAAGTACTGTCTGGTCCTTTTCACAAGGAACATTAGTAAAAGGAAAACACTGTTTTGTTTTTTTTTCTATAACGAATATAATTATAAATTATTTTGACAGAGACCATCAAAAAAAAAAAATAAATAAAACTTATAGCTTTTCTTAACATTGTGAAACTTTTGGACCATGCTCAGTACACATTAAAACTTACATCTTCTGCTTTTGAGCCTTGATCCTGTAAAGATTTTTGCAGTTCTTCAACTTGTGACTGTACTTCCAGAAGTCTTTGATTCACCAGCCTAGAAATCAAACATATATTAATTTGTCAAGTTCAGACTTACTTATACCTTCTCCCTTGGTTTTCATATTGGTTAGAGACACAGTATAATTAGCAAAACAAAGCTAAGATAGTAGTGCAGCTTACTGTTCAGATTATTTTTTGTTTTACTTGAAATTAAAAAAAAAAGTTTATTTTTGAGAAAGAGTGTTTGTGCATAAGTGAGGGAGGGGCAGAGAGAGGGGTACAGAGGATCCAAAGCAGGCTCCACACTGACAGCAGACAGCCTGATGCAGGGCTCAAACTCATGAACCATGAGACTGTGACCTGAGCGACAAACTCAGACACTTAATGACTGAGCCACCCAGGTGCCCCTTACTTGAAATTTCTATGATGATTTCAAATATGGTATTTTAGTGGACATATCTTGTCATACCACTATACTTATGCATATCTAATTATCTGAAATTCACTTCAATACATGTTTATTCGCACTATGTGTCATGCACCATGCTCAGCATGGTGTTAAAAGATCCCTGTACTCAAGGAATTTAGTGGGGAAGCAAAATGTTAAAATACAAGATAAATACTTCAACATATCACATAGAGGTACAAAAAAGAATAATGATTGCTCAAAGCAGCAAGAATTAAATCTAATTGTATGGGGGAGTTAGGCTTGACTGAACTGAGACTAGAACAATAAATAAAACACTTAAGTGATTAAGGATGGAAAGGGGATTTAAGACAAAGAATTCATCATGTCCAAAGCACACAGAAATATGAGGGGGCACAGTGAGTTCAAAAATGGCATGTCTAGAGCCTACTTAAAATTAAAAAAAAAAAATTCTATTTTTTTTCAATGTTTATTTATTTTTGAGAGAGAGAGACAGAGAGACAGAGTGCGAGCAGGGGGAGGGGCCATGAGAAAGGGAGACACATAATCCAAAGTAGGCTCCAGGTTCCGAGCTGTCAGCACAGAGCTGGACGTGGGGCTCCAACTCACAAACCATCAGATCATGATTGTGACCTGAGCCAAAGTCAGATGCTTAACTGACTGAGCCACCCCGGTGTCCCCCTCCCCAATATTGTTTAAGTATGGGGGTGTCATTCAGTTGGTACGGTGTGTGACTCTTGATCTCAGGGTTGTGAGTTAAGCCCCACATTAGATCTGGAGCCTACTTAAAATTAAAATTAAAATAGGTAAAGTTAAAATTAAAATAGGTAGTAAAAAAAATTCCTTAAGAATGGCATGTCTATGAGGGGAACAATGGCTAGATGAAACCAGAGAAGAGGAGAGGTTGTTGAGTACAGCCTTACATGAAATGTGTATTTAGAACTTATCCTATGATCTGGCCTAAAATCTGGCTGAATAACTCAGCCTTTAAGAATGTTGATTCTGGACCTCATACATCCTCTAAGTCATTATGATGCAACACTCAGTATACCAGCCTGGTTCTCTAGGTCTTGGGATTCCTCCTTGGAATCTCTGAAGGATTGCCAGAGGGTGAGACTTAATCAAAAATAGTTTACAAAGATAACATTGATTTGAGGATGGAAGATGTTATTAAAAAGGTCAAAGTGAAGGCATGAAGACCGGAAGGAGACTACTACAATTATTACTAAATATGCCTGAAAGAGGAGGGAACAAGGATGAAATATATCTAAAAGGCAAAAGACTACAAGGATTAAAAAATAACACTCAGAATTCTGGTTTGAGCTTTTGGAAAACATTTACTGAGAAGGAGAATATAGGAGAAGCAGGTTGCTAAATGAAGGTAAGCTCATTTTGTAGTTGTTGAAAATGCAGCACCTTGAGTTATCTGTCAAACAGCTGTATCTCTGCATCTGAAGCACAAAGAGAAATCTGAGTTGAAAAGATAGATGTGAGAGCCATTTGGAGTTAACAGAAGCCTTGAACAAAAATAATATCGATTAGAAAGAATGTAAAGAAGAGTAGAAAAGAGGAACAAAGATGGTCCATGGCAGATCACCAACCAGAGGGTAGAAAGAGGAACATCACCCTGAAGAGAAGTAGGAGAAACATAAGAGAGGTATCTTAACTGAAATTTTAAAAAGTTTAAGGAAGGGGAGGATGATCAACAACAATAAATACAACAGACACGAGGAAAGATAAAATTTTGAATGCTCCCACTGGATTGGCCATTTACAAGATGACTGGTTATTTTAGTAGGAAATTCTTTAGTGGAATGGTAGAAGCCAGACTATCTCAAATTAAGGACAAAACAGGGCAATGAACATTTAGAATCTAAACAGCCAGAAAATTCAATAAGCATTTTTTTTTACTAAACAAACTGTAAGAAATTCTTCCCATAAATGTTACAGGTTCTATAATTAGTGACAATCACATTGAAAATTCAATCTAATCTCTGATAATAACTAATGTTTTTCACATCAAGGAACAGAAAATCTAGGTGCTTTTTATTTATTTTATTTATTTTCTTAAAGTTTATTTATTTTTTGGGGGGAAGGAGCAGAGAAAGAAGGAGAGAAAGAATCCCAACCAGGCTCCATGCTCCATAACTGTGCAATCACAACCTAAGATTGTGAGATCTTAACCTGAGATCAAGAGTTGGATGCTTTACCAATTGAACCACGCAGGCACCCCTAGGTGCTTTTTAAATAGTGAAGGAATTATTTGAAAATCCATATTCAATATGGGGAGATATACAAATACATTATTAGTGACACTGTAACTTTGTTCAATCTTTTCAGAAAGTAATATGGAAATAGATTTCAAACCATTAGAGTATTTCAACCACCCATCTTGGCCATTTTTGAAATTATTTAGTCAGCAAATACTGTAAGCCTATTAGGCCTTGGTAAATGCCATATATATTAAGTCTACCAAGATGTTCCTTGGAAGTATTTGAAAACAACACAAATTTTCAGTAATGGGGAATAGACAAGCAAATACCCCAAACATTAATGGGGAATAAACAAGCAAAAGTATGAAGTATTTACACACATACAAGTATGAAGCTATGTAAACATATGAGCTCACCTTTTTTCAAAAAAATGCAAACTTCAAAAAGCCAAGATAAATGAGGACTCTAATACCTACTTCATGGTGCTGTTTAGAAAAGTAAGGTCTTATATAGTGTCTAGTGCAGTATCTGTACAGAGCAGGCACTCTATAAGTGTGAATTGCTTCTACTTATTTTCTCCCCCTTCAGAAGTTATCATATTAATTAAAATCTACTTACATATAATTTTCAAGGGCGTACAGAAAGAGGATGAGCTTGTAATCACAATATACTCTGGGCAGGAAGGGAACAAGGTCACGTATGCTTTGAGAAAGCTCCCTGAGTGAGGGTCAGCAGGTATTACAGATTTTTAAAATGCCAACTTGCTGAGAAAACTAATTGGAAAGGACTTTGGAGGTTTACTACAAACCTTTCCTTCTGACAGACAATGTACCGGTGCTGAACAAATTGTGTTTAAGTTAAAAGATTCAGTGGAACTCAAGTTTCTTTGTACTAGTCTAATGCTGTACGCTTGTAAGAGATTAAGTTGGAGACAAGGTCATCTACTTACTTATTAAACTCAGTAAGAACTAACTAATCCTGAAGAGAAAAAAATCCTCTGCAGGAGAAAGAAAAAATAAGTTTTGCAAACACGGAAAAAGATAACTTGGCAAGAAAGAGTATGGATGGGGTGCCTGGCTAGCTCAGTCAATGGAGCGTGCAGCTCTTGATCTTGGGTTGTGACTTCAAGCCCCAGAGTGGGTATAGAGATTGCTTAAAAATAAAATCTTTTATTTTTATTTTTATTATTTTTTAAAATAAAATCTTTTAAAAAAGAAAGGCAGGAAGGGAAGGAAGGGAGGGGGAGAAGAAGGGGAAGGGAAGGGAAGGGAAGGGAAAGAGAAAGAGGAAGTAAAGAAAGAAGGAAGGAAGGAAGGAAGGAAGGAAGGAAGGAAGGAAGGAAGGAAGGAAGGAAGGAAAAGAATGAAGGCAGGCAGGCAGGATTAGATAGAGGCTCTGAATTCGGGCAGCCTGGGTCTAAGCCCAAATTCCCTCACCAATAAAACTTTAATAAAGATAAGACTACATATTTAAAATAAATAGCACAATGTTTGGAACAGACAAAAGCTAATAAACATTAACTGCTATTATTAATATTATTATTGTTATAGGTTACAGATGGTCATACTATAAATGTAAGGTATCAGCACTGTAATTCAGGAAATAGTTCTGCTAGGAAAATGGCAGAGTAGGAGGACCATGACTAAGCTCATTGTGGCCCACAGCTACAACTAGATAACATTCACATCAGTGTAAATAACCTACAAAATGACCCGAGGACTGGCAGAACAAACTTCACAACTAAAGGTAGGGAAGAGGCCACATGGAAGAAGGTGGCAAGGGCAAAGCCATGGTCTGGGAGTGAAACAGACCATGACTGTCTGTGGCGGGGAGGGAGCCAGAAAGAGCAGAAAACAGACTTTCAAAATATTTGACTTTGAAAGTTAGAGGGGCCAAATTTTATGAGTTCTTAAAACCAGCAGGACTTAAAGCCTGGAATTTTAAAAACTGGTGAGCTTGGTTCTGGTAGAGACCTGAGTGCATTAGGAAGTGGTGCCCCAGTCTGTAAAGAGACAGCATGACCAACAGCAGTGTAAGTAAATACAGCAGAGAACCAGCAGTTTGAGGGCAGATGAGAGGGAGAGTGATTTGTCCATCTCAGAAAGTGGCCTAGAGAGACATGGATCATGCAGACACCCCTCCAGGAACAAGGAGCTGGTAGTCACCATTTCCCTTTCCCTGGCCCAGAGCATCAACACACATCACCACTCCTACCTAACTTCTTTGCACCAAGCACTGCTCCTGATGTTCTGCCCTTCCCAGTCATGCTCCCCTTAGTCCCTCCCAGCACTGTAGGTCCCCTTCCCCCAGAAGATAGTGCAAACCCTGCCAACACCACATCTCCCAACCCACATGTTTTGTGGGGCAGGTCTCATTTTCCAAGCACACCGTTGCACATTAAAATGCACCCCACCCCTGCTGGGGACCAAACACTGCCCACAATACGCAAAGAGAGCCTCTATAGACAAATGACTGAAGGACAAAAAGGTCAAGACACAACAGCAGGGTACACACAAAAGACTCCTTGAACTGCCAAGCCCTGGGGAACAGGGGACACTGCACTGCAAGGCACCACAGGACCTCTTCTTCATAAGGCTATTATCATTAAAAGTAAGAGAAGTAGCTGACTTTCTGAACAAAAACAGACATAGAA
Source organism: Neofelis nebulosa (assembly GCF_028018385.1). Lineage (NCBI taxonomy): Eukaryota > Metazoa > Chordata > Mammalia > Carnivora > Felidae > Neofelis > Neofelis nebulosa. The sequence goes on from NC_080784.1 coordinate 41,220,042, forward strand.
AACAAAATGAAATGAGAAGACAGAGAAATGTTTCCCAAATGTAAGAACAGGACCACACCACAGCAAGAGACCAAAGCAAAGTAGACACATATAATATGCCTGATAGGGAATTTAAGGTAATGATCATAAAGATATTCACTGGACTTGAGAAAAGCATGGAGGACATCAGTGAGACCCTTAACAAAGAGATAAAAAAAATGACTTATCAGAAGGGTGTCTGGGTGGCTCAATCAGTTAAGTGTCTGACTCTTGATTTCACGTTAGGTCATTATCTGGAAGGTGGTGGGATCGAGCCCTGTGCGGGGCTCTGTGCTGACAGCATGGAGCCTGCTTGGGATTCTCTCTCTCCCTTTTTCTCTCTCAAAATAAACTTTTTTTTAAAAAATGGCTAACCAGAGATGAAGTATACAATAAATGAAATTAAAAATACACTTGATGGAATAAATAGCAGGCTAGATGACTTGAAAGACACAATAATGGGAAATAACCAAGCTAAGCAAACAAGAGGAAAGAAAATTAAGCAAATGGAGAATAGTCACAGGGAACTCAGTGACTCCATCAAACATAACATCCACATTATAGGGATCTCAGAAGACGAAGAGAGAGATAAGGGGGCAGACAATTTATTTGAAGACATAATAGCTGAAAACTTCCCCAATCTGGGGAAGGAAACTAACATCCAGATCCAGGCACAGAGATTCCCCCTAAAATTCAACCCCAAAAAAGTTCACACCAAGACACATAGTAATATAATGGCAAAAAGCAGAGATAAAGAAAAAAATTTAAAAGCAGTAAGAGAAAAGACAGTTACATAAAGGAAACCCCACAAGGCTATCGGTAGATTTTTCAACAGAAACTTTGCAGGCTAGAAGGGGTGGCATGATATATTTTAAGTGCTAAAAGGGAAAAATCTGCAGCCAAGAATACTCTATCCAGCAAGGCTATCATTCAGAATAGGTGACAGAAAGAGTTTCTCAAACAAAAACTAAAAGAGTTCATGACCACTAAACCAGCCCTATAAGAAATACTGAAGGGGATTCTTTGGAAAGGAAAGATCATAAAGGAATATGAAAAGTAAAAAACACAAAAGTAGGAAAAATAAATTTTTTTATAAAAATCAGTCAAGGGATTCATAAAAGAAAAGGATGCAAAATATGACACTATATACCTAAAACGAGGAGCAGAGGAATAAAGAATGGGTTTAAATTTAAGCAACCATCAACTTAAGATAGACTGCTATATACAGAAGATGTTATATACAAACTTAAAGGTAACCACAAATCAAAAACCAGTAATAAATATGCAAAGAATAAAGAGAAAAGAATCCAAGTATATCACTACAGAAAGCCAATAAACGATGAAAGAGAACAAGGATCAGAGAAAAACTATAGACACGACCACAAAACAAGTAACAAAATGACAACAAACACAAATCTATCAATAATTACGTTGAATGTAAATGGACTAAATGCTCCAAAACACACAGGGTGACAGAGTGGATAAAAAAACAAGACTCATCTATATGTTGCCTACAGGAGACTCATTTCACACCTCAAGACACCAGCAGACTGAAAGTGAGGGGATAGAGAAACATTCATCATGCAAACGGATGTCAAAAGAAAGCCAGGGAAGCAATACTTCTAAAACACAAAGTAGACTTTATTATTATTATTTTTAAACGTTTTATTTATTTTGAGACAGGGAGAGACAGAGCGTGAACAGGGGAGGGTCAGAGAGAGAGGGAGACACAGAATCTGAAACAGGCTCCAGGCTCTGAGCTGTCAGCACAGAGCCCGACGCGGGGCTCGAACTCACGGAGCGCGAGATCATGACCTGAGCCGAAGTCGGATGCTTAACCGACTGAGCCACCCAGGCGCCCCACAAGTAGACTTTAAAAGAAAGACTGCAATAAGAGACAGACAGAGACTATAAGATAATAAAAAAGGGATGATCCAACAAAAGGATATAACAATTGTAAATATTTATTTTTTTTCAACTTTTTTTTTTTTTTTTTTAATTTTTGGGACAGAGAGAGACAGAGCATGAACGGGGGAGGGGCGGAGAGAGAGGGAGACACAGAATCGGAAACAGGCTCCAGGCTCCGAGCTATCAGCCCAGAGCCTGACGCGGGGCTCGAACTCACGGACCGGACCGCGAGATCGTGACCTGGCTGAAGTCGGACGCTTAACCGACTGCGCCACCCAGGCGCCCCATCAATTGTAAATATTTATGCATGAAACATGGGAACACCCAAATACATAAAACAATTACTAACAAACATAAAGGAACTAATCTGTAGTAATACAATAACAGTAGAGGACTTTAACACCTCACTTCCATCAATGGACAGACCAACCACATAGAAAATCAAGAAGGAAACAGTGGCTTGAATGACATACTGGACTAGATTTAATAGACTTAATTCAAAACATTCCAAAATAACAGCAAAATATACATTCTTTTCAAGTGCACATAAAACATTCTCCAGAACAAATCACATATTTGGCCACAAAACAAATCTCTCAACCAATTCAACAAAATCGAAGTCGTATCATGCATCTTTTCTGAATATAATGCTATGAAACTAGAAATCAACCACAAGAAAAAATCTGCAAAGAGCATAAATACATGCTACTAAACGATGAATGGGTCAACCAAGAAATCAAAGAAATCAAAAGTTAACATGGAAACAAATGAAAATGAAAACACAATAGTCCAAAATCTTTGGGATGCAGCAAAAGTGGTTCTAAGAAGGAAGTTTACAGCAATACAGGCCTACATCAAGAAGAAAAATCTCAAATAAACAATCTAATCGTACCCCTAAAGGAAGTAGAAAAAGAACAAACAAAACCCAAACTCCGCAAATGGAATGAAATGATAATGGTTAGAGCAGATAGAGGTTATATAGAAACTTAAAAAAAAAAAAATCCATTAGAACATATCAGTGAAACCAAAAGCTGGTTCTTTGAAACTATCAACAAATTTGATAAACCTGTAGCCACTTATTACAAAAGAGAGAGGATCCAAATAAATAAAATCACTAATGAAAGAGGAGAAATAATAATGACCACGACAGAAATACAATTTTAACAGTATTATATGAGAAGCTACATGCTAATAAATTGGACAACTTGGAAGAAATGGATAAATTCCTGGAAAACATGTAACCTACCAAAACTAAAGCAGGAATAGAATATTTGAGCAGACCAATTACTAACAATGAAATTAAATCAGTAATCAAAAAACTCCCAAGAAACAAGTCCAGGACCAGATGGCTTCACAGATGAATTTTACCAAACATTTAGAGAAGTTAATACCTATCCTTCTCAAACTATTCCAAAAAATACAAGAGAAAGGAAAACTTCCAAATTCATTCCATGAGGCCAGCATCACCCTGATCATACCAAAACCTGATAATGACACCACAAAAAAAGAGAACCATAGGCCAATATCTCTTAGGAATATAGATGCAAAAATCTTCAACAAAGTATCAGGAAACTAAATCCAATAACACATTAAAAACCCTCTGCAAAGTAGATCTACAGGGAGCATACCTCAAGATAATAAAGCCCTTATATGAAACATCCACAGCCAACATCATATTCAATGGTGAAAAACTGAGAGCTTTTCCCCTAAAGTCTGGAACAAGACAAGAATGTCCACTCAGTACTTTTATTCAATATAGTACTGAAAATCTGAGCCACACCAATCAGACAACCCGAAGAAATAAAAGGCATCCAAATTAGTAAGGAAGAGGTAAAATTCTCACTATTTGCACTTGACATGGTACCACTTATAGAAAACTCCACCAAAAAATGACTAGAACTGATAAAAAAAATTCAGTCGCAGGATACAAAGTCAAGATACAGAAATCTATTGCATTCCTATACAGTAATAATAGAGCAGCAGAAAAAGAAATTAAGAAAACAATCTCATTTACAACTGCACCAAAAACAATAAAATATCTAGGAATAAACTTAACCAGAGGTGAAAGACCTGTAAAAGAAATTTAATATGAAGTAAAGAAATGGAGAAACATTTTATGCTCATGGATTGGAAAAAAAAATATTGTTGGGGCGCCTGGGTGGCTCAGTCGGTTAAGTGTCCGACTTTGGCTCATGTCATGCTCTTGTGAGATCACGTAGGGCTCTGTGCTGACAGCTCAGAGCCTGGAGCCTGCTTCAGATTCTGTGTCATCCTCTCTCTCTGCCCCCATCCCCACACTCACGCTGTCTCTGTCTCTCAAAAATGAATAAATGTTAAAAAAAAATTTTTTTAAAAGGAAGAACATTGTTAAAATGTCTGTATTATCCAAATCAGTCTACATATTTAATGCAATCCCTATCAAAAATGCCAATAGCATTTTTTCATAGAACTAAAAAAAAAAAAAAAAAAAATCCTAAAATTTGTATGGAGCCACAAAAGACCTTGAGTAGCCAAAGCAATCTTAAAAAAGAAAAATCTGGAGGTATCACAATTCCAGATTTCAAGTTACATTACAAAACAGCAGTAATTAAAACTTTATGGTACTGGCATAAAAATACACAAAATAGATCAGAAAACTCAGAAATAAACCCACAATTCAATTAATCTTCAACAAATGGTGTTGGGAAAAATGGGCAGCCACATGCAAAAGAATGAAACTTGACCACTTTTTAAAATTTTTTTAAATGTTTTTATTTATATTTGAGACAGAGACAGAGAGACAGAGACAGAGAGAGCATGAGCAGCAGAGGGGCAGAGAAAGGGGGAGACACACAATCTGAAGTGAGATCCAGGCTTTGAGCTGTCAGCACAGAGGCTGACCCAAGGCTCGAACTCACAGAGTGTGAGATCATAACCTGAGCTGAAGTCAGACACTTAACTGACTGAGCCACCCAGGCGCCCAAACTTGACCACTTTCTTATACCATACACAAAAATAAACTCAAAATGGATTAAAGACCTAACTGTGAGACCTGAAACCATAAAAATCCTTGAAGAGAGCACAGGCAGTAATCTTTCTGACATTAGCTGTAGCAACACTTTTGTAGATGCGTCTCCTGAGGCAAAGAAAACAAACTATTGGGACCACATCAAAATAGAAAGTTTGTGCATAGCAAAGCAAACAATCAACAAAACTAAAAGGTAACCTATGGAATGGGAGAAGATATTTTCAGATACCATATCCAATAAAGGGCTAGTATCCAAAATATATAAAGAATGTACACAACTCAACAATCAAAACCCCAAATAGCCCAATTAAAAAATGGGTGGAAAACATAGACATTTATCCAAAGAAGACACACAGATGGCCAACAGACACAGGACAAGATGTCCAACATCACTCATCATTAAGGAAATGCAAATCAAAACTATATCAGAATGGCTAAAATCAAAGACACAGGAAAAAAGTGTTGGCAAGGAGCTGGAAAAAAAGGAACACTCTTGCACTATTGGTGGGAATGCAAACTGGCACAGCCACTGTGGAAAACAGCATGGAGATTCCTCAAAAATCTTAAAATAGAACTACCTTATGATCCAGTAGTCGCTCTACTATTTAACCCCCAAAATACAAAACACTAATTTAACAGGATATTTACCCCCAAAATACAAAAACACTAATTTAACAGGATACATGTATCCTTATGTTTACTGCAGCATTATTTACAACAGCCAAACCATGGAAGCAGTCCAAGTGTCCATCAAAAGATGAATAAAGAAGATGTATTCACACACACACACACACACACACACACACACACACACACGCACACTGGAATATTATTTAAGCGTAAAAAAGAATGAAATCTTGCCATTTGCAACAAGACAGAGCTAGAGTATAATATTAAACAAAATAAGTCACTCAGAGAAAGACAAATACCATATGAACTCATTCATATGTAGAATTTAAGAAATAAGAGGTGCCTGGCTGGCTGGCTGGCTCAGTGGGTTGGGTGTCTGAACACTTGATTTTGGCTCAGATGATGATCTCACAGTTAGTGGGTTCATGGGTTCAAGCCCTGTGTTGGGCTTGGTGCTGACAGCATGGAGCCTGCTTGGGATTCCTTCTCTCCCTCTCCCTCTGCCCCTCCCCCACTTTCACATACTACCTCTCAAAAATAAACACACATTAAAAAAAAGAATTTAAGAAACGAGCAAAAGAAAGGAAAAAAGAGAGAGACAAAACAAGAAACAGACTCTTTATAAGGAACAAACTGATGGTTACTAGAGGAGAGGTGGGTGTGGGGATGGAGGAAAGAGTACACTGATCATGATGAAAAAAATAAAATAAAATGATTAAAAAAAAACAAACACAATACTAAAGTGTAAACAGCTGTAAGTGGCATTGGGACTTGGGAGGCAATCAGTCATCTACAACATGAGTGCTGTGTAAATGACAAGTAGTTGTTCTTTTTCTGATCAGAGAAGACCAATGGCCATAAGATCTGTGAGAAACAATGCAAAGCATTATAAAGGAAGTTATGGGTGTTGATTCACTGGAAAAAAATTAAGGTACAGGGAAGACCTTCCTGACTAAAGATGGATAAAATATAGCCCAGAAGCAAAGGACGATGGAGATGAACACAAGTGCTCTCACCCATGGGGCTGCATGATTGCCAAGCTGCTTTCTGCAAGTCCCTTTTCTCCACTTTTCATTCTAAACTTTTTCTAAGTATTTTAAAAAAGTATTCATTCTCTATGCTCTAAGAATTGATATAAAACTGTCCTCCTTTTTATGCTTTATTATGCTCTAATAATCACCCTGTTATTTATGCTTTTTGCTGATTTTACCACAGCAGCTTTAAAAATCAAACTGCAGGGGTGCCTGGGTGGGTCAGTCGTTTAAGCGTCCAACTTTGTCTCAGATCATGCTCTTGTGGTTCTTGAGTTCAAGCCCCACTTGGGCTCTGTGCTGACAGAGCCTGGAGGCTGCTTCGGATTCTGTGTCTCCCTCTCTCTCTGCCCCTCCTCTGCTCATGCTGTCTCTCTCTCAAAAATAAATAAACATTTAAATAAATAAATAAATAGAGAAATAGATAGATAGATAGATAAATAAATAAATAAATAAAATTAAAGTGCCAAGAAGGGCAGGGCATGTAAAATGGTCATAACATTGTTGACTCACACCTGGGAAATGCCCAATCAATCAGGCATAATAAACTGTAATATCAAGCAAACTATGAAACCATTAATGAAAATGTCAAATCCCTCAAAAATGACATAATATCACAACACTAAGAAAAGGAAAAGACACCATGTTTGGTATCTAAGAAACATTTCCAAAAAGGAAAAGAACTAAAAGACTGTCACAACAAAATATAAACGTAATTCTTTCCAGAGCAAGCTATTGCTGTACAGTTGCTTTGAATGACTACATAATGATTTTCTTGTTAAATTTCCAGATTCTGAATTCTCATAATTGAATTGTTTATAAAATGAATGACTTCTTTTCAGGGTCACAAGAAATAACAGGTTTGAAAAAAAAAAGAACAAAAACTCTTGTCAATTCAGTTCTGATGGATCCTGTTTTTCTCAAAACTGATCCTTCAACACATTAGCTTATAAAAACAAGGTAAACTGTATTATTCTGATAATGAATAGAACTAAAATTGTGAAAGACTGAATTAATAATCAGATTTTTTTTTAATCTTCTGGTTTTAATTAGTAATTAGAAAGGGAAAAGGGTGGGGTGGTTGGTATCAGTTTGCTTGAAGAAATAAAGAGGGGAATGCTATTATAAAGAGGCACAACACTTTTATGCAAGTCTATCTGTAAGCAGAAAAATGGATTAAGGTACTCTTAAAATGAAATGGAATAACACATTATCACTACTCAACATACAATCCAAATCTTTGTTTAAGGGAATCAAAATCAAGGAAAACAGAGAAAACCTGTGTCAAAATGCTGTCATCTACATACATCTTTACCTATTCTCTGTCTCCAGTTCATTCTTGCGTAGGTTTGCATCATCCAGAAGACTCTGCAATAAGGCAATTTTTTCATTGTCTGAACCCTCTTGGTTAATTTTTAACATCTTATTCTCATGCTGAAGACGAATAAGTTTCTCCCTGAATGAACAAAAGAAAAGCTGATTATGTAGTACACTGATGCAATACTGTTACCAAAATCCAGCTATTCACAGTTACAGATTTAATGCATAGAACAGAAATGAAAAACAAAATACTGCAAAGAATTCAGCTCTTGTAATTGGCTAAGACATTACATTCAGGTCTTCAGTACTTTCTTTTCAGAATGGATAATCTGAAGATAACAGCATCTCCAAACATCATGACTGTAATGAACGATACCTCAAAATTCTATTTCCTTTTTGGTTTAAATATTTAAGCTGTGAATGCATTTATGTATTTGTTTTTCAGTTCTCATCAAAAAACATAATCTCTAATGCTATGCTCTTGAACTACCAATCACTTGATGTCAAGACATAATATTCAACAAAGAAAGCCTTAAATATATGTAGTCCACCCATTCCTATAAATATGTGAAATTGTATTCTTGTTAACAAACCATGTTCTGAGAGCTGCATCTGCTATTCATACTTAAGTTTGCACAATCTTTTCATATCATTAAATATTATACCTTAATGATAAATATAACACTTTAAATGACATGTTAAACAACATACTGCAGATGAATTGCTATTTAGTTAATCAATGCACAATTATTTGGAATTTGTTATCAATTTTGAGCTTTGATGTGATCAAAGTGATCAGCTTTATTGGTTATTTCCTTAGGATTAATTTCTAGAAAAATATGACAATCCTGTCAAGTTGCTCAAAACAAAAGTACCACCACAAGAAAAAAAAAGTTGTAATTATGTGTGGTGATGAATGTTAACTGAACTTACTGTGGTGATCATTTCACAATATAGACATTTCAAATCATTATGCTGTACACCTAAAACTAATACAATTTCATCTCTTTTACCATTTCATTTTCTTGATGGCTCTTCTGGAGACAGAGTATATTTGACTTTGTGATGAGTCATACTCAAAAAAGCCATTTTATTTGTTGAATCTTTATCATTGTTCTTTTTCTTCAGGTTAAAAATCCAACTGCAAAATCTAAAAGCTTCCTTAAAACTGTGGTTTTTCTTTTCTTCTTCTTCTTTTTTTTTTTTGATATAGCCCTGTATTTAGATTCATTCCACAAATTTTATTGGTCCAATAATAAAGTACCACATCAGAAGGTAGAAAAGGAAAAGGTATATAAGATGCTTCCTGTGTTGGTGCTACATTATTCTCGTTTTGTTTATCCTCCCTAAATAAATGCCAACAATAAATAATGTCTTCATTTATTCAACAAGTAACTGAATGCCTATTGTAACTTTCAAAGTTTATGAAACCCTTACACAATCATTTCACTTAATACCCTCCCAAAGATTTTATGAAGAATCAAGGCCAGTGTCAATTTTGTTTTATTTTTTTTTACTTGTTTTATTTTTTATTTTTTAAAATTTACATCCAAATTAGTTAGCATATAGTGCAACAATGATTTCAGGAGTAGATTCCTTAGTGCCCCTTGTCCATTTAGCCCATTCCCCCTCCCACAACCCCTCCTGTAACCCTCCGTTTGTTCTCCATATTTGTGAGTCTCTTCTGTTTTGTCCCCCTCCCTGTTTTTATCTTATTTTTGTTTCTCTTCCCTTATGTTTATCTGTTTTGTCTCTTAAAGTCCTCATATGAGTGAAGTCATATTATTTTTGTCTTTCTCTGACTAATTTCACTTAGCATAATACCCTCCAGTTCCATCCACGTAGTTGCAAATGGCAAGATTTCATTCTTTTTGATTGCCGAGTAATACTCCATTGTATATATGTACCACATCTTCTTTATCCATTCATCCATAGATGGACATTTGGGGTCTTTCCATACTTTGGCTATTATAGCAGCATACACTGCTGCTATAAACACGGGGGTGCATGTGTCCCTTCAAAACAGCACAACTGTATCCCATGGATAAATGCCTAGTAGTGCAATTGCTAGGTTGTAGGGTAGCTCTATTTTTAGTTTTTTGAGGAACCTCCAGACTCTCTTCCAGAGTGGCTGCACCAGCTTGCATTCCCAAGGGCCAGTGTGTCAATTTTAAAAGGGGGCAAATAGTCCCCAAGAAGGTAAAAGCAATATACAGGGTTAATCATTCTCCTTCTGTCAGATACTTGGTGCCTCTCCCCTAATTTTTAATTCTTACACATCAAGGCAGGCATATATTGAAATAAATGGAATTTTAAAAATGCTATCCCTAAATAAAACTGTAAGTTAATACTGAAGGAAGAATACTAGAGAGGGGAAGATACGTCTGTCTACTGTAATGTATCTTTCCCAGACAGATAAATCTTAGTGACTAATTATTTTGAAGGCTGTTGGGTAGGCATAACCTTTATCTTTAGGCCAAGTGGTTTCACTGCTAAATGTCTGCTAAGAATACCCAAGCACAGATATATTAGTTTGCTGTGAATGTGCGAAATACTGTCCTACCCAAGTGGGAAAATGTCTCTTGGGCCAAATGAAGAAAGCTTCTAACAGGCTGAAAACATGGACATTTAATACTGAGTTCATGTTGAAATTATTAGTAATAATGAGTAAGAAACTCCTCTTTATACTGTAGAGGAGTAAGTTTCCTCTAGGAACATTGTGCAATACGACTGAATGTCATATTCTCCTTACCTTATCTCAGGTGTAACAATCTCTGCTGCCAGACTATCTGAAGATTCTTGACTTCCCAAAGGCATTAACCCTACAAATACACAAACATGGATGCAAGGTTTAAGAGAGAGTATATCGATCTCCTTTAGTTTCTATATGAAACACTACTTTGAGCATTAATTTTAATATCTAAAATCTTTGTTTTAGTCAAGTAAAAGACTATCACAGTTGCCTTACGTTATTATCGTTTTAACAATTTAAAACAAATTTTATGTTTTATTTTTTATATTTGAGAGAGAGAGAGAGACAGAGCATGAGCAGGGGAGGGGCAGAGAGGTGGAGACAGACTCTGAAGCAGGGTCCAGGCTCTGAGCTGTCAGCACAGAACCCGACGCAGGGCCTGAACTCACAAGCAGTGAGATCATGACCTGAGCTGAAGTCAGACACCCAACCAACTGAGCCACCCAGGTGCCCCTCATTTTAACAATTTTTAAGTGTACAATTGAGTGGCAATAACTATATTCATTATGCTGTGGAATCATCACCACTATTTCCAAAACTCCTTACCCAAAAACACAAATTTTGTAACCATTAAGCAATAACTCCCCATTCCCTTCTCCCTTAGCTCCTCGTAACCTTTATTCTACCTTCTGTCTCAATGAATTTGCCCATTCTACATACCTCACGGAATCATACCAATATTTAACCTTTTATGTCTATATTACTTCACTTAGCATAATGTTTTGAAAACTCACACATGTAGAATTTATCAGAACTTCATTCCTTTTCATAGCCAAACACACACACACACACACATTTTCTTTATCCATTCCTCTATTGAGGAACATTTAGGTTGTTTCCATCTTTTGGCTACTGTGGATAATGCTGCTTTCAACACTGTTAAACCAGTATATGCTTGAGTCCTTGCTTTGAATTCTTTTGCATATTTACGTAGGAATGGAATTGCGGATCATGTGGTAATTTTATGTTTAACCTTTTGAAGAACCACCAAACTCTTCTACCAGTGGCCTCCTATTTTACATTCCTAACAGCAATGCACAAGAGTTCCAATTTCTCCACATGCCCCCCAACACTTATTTTCCTTTCATTCTTTGGTAGTAGCCATCTAAATGGCTGTGAACTATCTCATGGTTTTGATTTGTATTTCTCTAATGACTTTGATATTGAGCATCTTTTCATATGCTTTTTTGCCATTTGTATATCTTCTTTGGAGAAATATCAATTCAAGTCACCCATTTGTGAGCTTAGCTGTTTTTTATTGTTGAGTTGTATAAGTTCTTTATATATTCTGGATTTCAATCACTTATCAAATATATATATATGATTTACAAATATTTTCTCCCCATTTTATGGGTTGCTTTTTACTCTGTCAATAGTGTTCTTCGAGGGGCGCCTGGGTGGCTCAGTCGGTTAAGCGTCCGACTTCGGCTCAGGTCATAATCTCGCAGTCCGTGAGTTCGAGCCCCACGTTGGGCTCTGTGCTGATAGCTCAGAGCCTGGAGCCTGTTCAGAATCTGTGTCTCCCTCTCTCTGACCCTCCCCCGTTCATGCTCTGTCTCTCTCTGTCTCAAAAATAAATAAACGTTAAAAAAAATTAAAAAAAAAAATAGTGTTCTTCGATGCACAGAAGTTTTAATTTTGATGAAGTCCAATTTGTTTCATTTGCTGACTTAGCTTTTGGTATCAATTCCAAGAATTCATTGCCAAATCCAAAGTCATGACAATTTTCCTCTGTTTTATAGGTTTAGCCCTTACATTAGGTCTTTTACCCATTTTGAGTCCATTTTTTAAAACATGAGTTTGGATGTAGATATCCAGTTTTTCCAGCACAGTATATTGAAAAGACTTTCCTTTCCCTCACTGAATGGTTTTGACACTGTTGTTGAAAATCGACTGACGACATAAGGAAGGGTTTATTTCTGGGCTTTCTATTCTATTCTGCTGGCCTTATATGACTGTCTTTATGCCTATACCACACTACTCTGATTGCTACAATTATATTAAGTTTTGAAATAATCAGGGTGAGTTCTCCAACTTTTTTCCTTTTTAAGACTATTTTGGCTATTCAGGATCCCTTGAGATTCTATATTAATTTTAGGATGGGTTTTTCATTTTTCTGTAAGAAGTGGCAACAGTTTTCAGGGTGCAAGTCTTTGCTTCCTTGGTTAAATTTATTCCCATGTATTTTATTCTCTTTGATCCTGTTATATATAAAATTATTTTCTTAATTTCCTTTTTAGATTTTTCATTATTAGTGTTTGCATATATATTTTTGCTGCTAATGTAACTGAGCTGCATCCTACAACTTTGTTGAATTCATTTTACTAGTTCTAACGGGTGTTTTTTGTTTTTTGTGATCATGCCAACTCGAAAGATAGTTTTAGTTCTTTCCAATTTAGATTAAAAAATTTTTCTTTTGTCTAACTGGTCTGGTTAGAACTTGCTGGGCTATGTTCAATAGAAGTGTAGAAGTGGTGGTAGTTGGTAGTCTTGCTTCTGATCTTAGAGGAAAAGCTTTCAGTCTTTCATAATTGAGTTGATGTGAGCTGTGGATTTTTCACATATGGACTTCATCATATTGTGGAAGTTCCCTTTCTAGCACTCTTCCTAATTTATTGAAGTTTTTAATGTTTTTTTTTCTTTTAATAATGGTGTTAGACTTTGTCAAATGCCTTTTCTGCATCAATTGAAATGATTATGTGATTTTTCTCCCTTCATTCTCTTAATGTGATATAGTACATTGATCTTTGTATGTCTACTCTTATGTGAATTTCATGCTTTTCAATTACAGTAGCTTTATAGTAAGTTTGAAATCAGAATGTGATTTCTCCAACCTTTTCCTTTCCAAGATTTTTTTTCTTGGTTATACTGGTTCCTTTGTATTTTCACATAAATTGAATAAGTTTGTCAATTTCTACAAAGGAAATCTGCTTAGAATTTGATTGGGATTGCATTGAATCTTTATTATTCAATAAAGTCAATATTAAGAGGACTGCAGTCTTAACTAGAGTGAATTTTCTGATACCTGAACATGGATTGTCTCTCCATTTATTTAGATCTTTAGCTTGGCAATGACTTAATAGTTTTCAGTGTACAGGTCTTATGCTTATATATATATTTTTAATTCAAATCCAAGTTAGTTAACATATAGTGTAATAATTATTTCAGGAACAGAATTTAGCGATTCATCACTTACATGTAACACCCAGTGCTCGTCTCAGCAAGTGTCCTCCTTAATGCCCTTCACCCCTTTAGCCCTTCCCCCCAACCCAAACCCTAGAGCAAATGAAGAGTTTGCTCTTTGCATTTAAGAGTCTCTTATGGTTTGCCTCTCTCTGTTTTTATATTATTTTTGCTTCCCTTCCCTTATGTTCACCTGTTTTGTATCTTAAATGCCACGAGTGAAATCATATATTTGTGTTTCTCTGATTGACTTATTTTGCTTAGCATAATATACTCTAGTTCTATCCACATTGTTGCAAATGTTATGCTTCTTTATTAAACTTACTCCTAAGCATTTTATTCTTTATGCTACTATTGTAATTTCATTTCCAGATAATTTACTCATAGTACACAAAAATATAATTGGTATTTATATACTGATCTTATTATATATTGAGGCCTTGCTGAACTCATTTACTAGTTCTGTGATTTTTTTTTACGTCCTCCTTTCTAATCTGAATGTGTTTTATTTCTTTTTCTTGCCTGACTGCAAGAACCTCTGATACGACAATGAAAAGAAGCAGCAAGAGTGAACATCCTTTATGCACCCCCATGTTTACTGAAGCATTATTTACAACAGCCAAATTATGGAAGCAGTCCAAGTGTCCACTGATAAATAAATGGATAAAGAAAATGTGATATTCATTATATATATAATATATATTATATATATATATATATAATATATATATGTATATATAATGCAGCCATAAAAAAGAATGAAACCATGCCATTTGTAACACCATAGAGGGAGATAGAATAATTCTAAGTGAAATAAGTCAGAGAAGGAAAAATATCATATGATTTCACTCATATGTGAAATTTAAGAAACAAATGAACAAAAGAAAAAAAAAGAAGAAACAATACAAAAAACAAACTGCTAACTATGAAGAACAAACTGATGGTTGCCAGAAGGGAGGTGGGTGGGGGGATGGGTGAAATAGGTGAAGAGGATTAAGGAGTACACTTAGAATGAGCAGTGAGTAATGTACAGTATTGTTGAATCACTGTACACCTGAAACTAGTTTAACACTGTATGTTAACTATGCTGGAGTTTGATAAATAATAACACATAAAAAATAGTGATCATCCTTGCCTTGTTCCTGATCTTAGGGAAAACATTTAGTATTCACCATTAAGTATAAAGTTAGCTGTAGGTTTTTCATAGATATCCTTATTAGGTTGAGGAAGTTTCTTTCTATTGAAGCTTGCTGAGAGTGTTTCTCACAGATGGTGTCACCATTTTTTTTAACTTAATGACATAACATACATATCTCTCCAGGTCAGGCATATAAGATATAGTTCTTTTTTTAAATGGCTCTACAGTTTACAGTTGAATGAGACTTTTAGGTTGTTTCTAAATTTCACTATTATAAATGATGATTTAATTCATTAGGGTAAATTTTTTGAGCAAATTTGCTATGTCAACGACATATACATAAATAAGGTTAAAACATATAGGCTCATAGGTAGCAAAGAAACAAAAGTGTAAGTTTACATGAGATAGCCTCTCTTGATATGGGGGCTGAGAGTTAAGGAATTAAGGTTTAGGCTGATTCTTAAAATTTGGGAAAAACTTATACAGTAGATTAGAGATACATGAAAGGATTACCAAGCAGCAATGAGTATCCAATTACGTTCAGAAATAATTTTTGGTGAAGACAAGCAAGATATGTAATTTTCTCAAAAGCAAAAATCTGACTACTTCAAACTAAAAAGCCTCTCCATAGCAAAGGAAACTGAACAAAATGAAAAGACAATGCACTAAATGTAAGAAAATATTTGCAAACAATACATCTGATAAGGGGTTAATATAAAAACATTTAAAGAGCTCATACAACTCAACTACAAAAAAACCAATTAAGAAATGAGCAGAGGATCCGAATAGACATTTCTCTGAGGAAGACATCCAGATGGCCAACAAGTACATGAAAAGATGCTGAACATCACTCATCAGGAGGGAAATGCAAATCAAGACCACATGAGCTATCACCTCACACCAGTCAAAAGGACAAGAGATAACAAGCGTTGGTGAGAATGTGGAGAAAAGGGAACCCTTGTGCACTGTTGGTGGAATGTAAGTTGGTGCAGCCATTGTGGAAAACATAAATTAAAAATAGAACTACCATATGATCCAGCAATTCCTCTTCTGAGAATTTAATCACAGAAAACGAAAATACTAACTTGAAAAGATACCTGTGCCCTCATTATTTACAATAGTTAAGACATGGAAGCAGCTTAAGTTTCCATCAATTGATATATAAACAAATTGTGAGATTATATATATATATATATACATATATACACACACACACATATGTATATATGAACTCCATAAGAAGGAAATCTTGCCATTTGTGATATGATGCATCTTGAGAGCAATATGCTAAGTGAATAACTCAGACACAGAAAGACAAATATTGTGTGATTTCATTTACATGTGGAATCTAAAAACAAAACAAAACAAAATAAAAAATACAAAAAAACCAAGCCACAGATACAGAGAACAGATTGGTGATTGCCAGAGGTGAGATATGAGGGGGTGGGCAAAATGGGTGAAGGGGTCAAAAGGTACAAACTTCCAGATATAAAATAAATAAGCCACACAGATATAATGTATAGCGTGGTGACTACAGTTAATAACACTATATTGCATACTGAAAGTTGTTGAGAATAAGTTAAAAGTTCTCATCACAAGAAAACAAATTTTGTAACTGTGTATGTTGACGAATGTTAATTAGACTTCGTGTGGTGATCATTTCACAATAAATACCAATATCGAATCATTAGGTTGTACACTTGAAACTAATACAATGTTATGTCAATTATACCTTAATTTAAAAAAGGAAAAAAAAAAGAGAAAGATATATAACCGTCTTTAGCTGGCCCTGGTTAATTTGGAACAGAGAAAAAAAAACTTTAGGCAATCTGAACTGGTGTTTGACAAGCTTTCACCATTAAGGAAAGATGGTGGTGATCAGAACAAAGTTAAATGGCTGTGAGGTGGGCTGTGTAAGCTGGAAAATGAGGCCAGAAGAGAGCTGATCAACAGAAATAGAAATCACAGAGGGGGGGGGCACCTGAGTGGCTCAGTCAGTTAAGCATCCGACTTTGGCTCAAGTCATGATCTCACGGTTCGTGAGTTTGAGCCCCGCATTGGGTTCTGGGCTGACAGCTCAGAGCCTGGAGCCCGCTTCAGATTGTGTCTCTCTCTGTCTGCTTGCATTCTGTCTCTTGCATTGTCTCAAAAATAAATAAACATTAAAAAAAAATTTTTTTAGGAACAACAGAGAGGGGGTTAAAGGTGAAATGCGGTAGGCAGAAGGAATGAGGAGGAGAAAAAGGAGGTTGTAGTCAGAGGAGAGGAAGAATTCCAGTTTTGGGTAACTGAAAAGCCAAGGGCAGGTTACTGGAACAGGGGTGAACAAACTGTGAAGCTGTACAAGTCACCGTTCAGGCTCCACATCTGCCAGCATGATGACAAAAGTGGAAGGGACTAACTTCGAGCTAAGTGCTGCTCCTTCCCTGTGAGAAGAGCAGAGTTCTACTTTGTACAGAAGTCCTGTAATGCATTGATATCCAACTCACATCTCAGGCGAAAAAAAAACCACTGACTGACTTTTAAAAGAGGTCATAAGAAACTTCCCAGAATAAAATTTTCCAGGTTTATTATTAACACAGATGATTTAACAAATGTTTATGCTTTTGATCTAATAAAATTCAAATATTTACATATAATTAAAATACAAAATAGGCCAAGTAAATCTGGTCTTATTAACTACAGCCTATTTGCCACAAAATCTGGGTAACAGTTTATAATTTATATCAACTTCATGCCTCTTCACCAGTTTTTCATTTTCATCCACTGGTGCAAGCATCTTAAAATGAATCAAAAATTTCTACTCATACTGTAAAAAATAAATGATCTTGCTTGAGCTACTGAAATGTTTTTACCTTGAGTTGTGAGCTGTCCTTCTTGCGCCTGTACACAACGAAGCTCTTCAATGGTTTCCTTCAGAGAATCCCTTTCTGTTCTTAACCTCTGGAGGGACATCAAAAATAAGGAAAGTTAGCTTTACATTTTATGAATTTATTCATCAGTGGTCTTTGCCTTACCTAAGAGAGTGATGAACAGTAGGGAACATGGACATGTTTCATGTTTTGATCTTCCATAGAAAGATCATAAAAGGACAAAATTACAACAAATTTAATATTTAACAATATTAAATATCTACTATGTGCAAGGCAATATGTTATACACAGTTAAACATAAGAAACAAAACTGTTTACTCCAGTACATTATATAAAGTACATTATATAACATTCTTTTCATTAGACATAAAAAGATCAAAGAGCTAAGACTAAATATTCATCAACCATGACAAAGTAAAAATATTTTTAAAAGATTCAAGATATGATGAACAACAACAAAAAGAATTGTGTCCTCTCAATTATACAGAAAACAGAAACGCTATTCAAATTTATAGAAAGTCATGAGCAGAACAATGTATGAGAAACAAAAGTGGTAGAAAACATAAAAGTATACAAAAGAAATTAGAGTGGAAGTAAAAACATTCTTTTAATCTTTTATTTTAGATTTATTTCTGAAACACAAATGTAAATCGTCTATAATTTAAAAACAAATAGGATCTCTAATTTTTAAATTTATAAATAGAAGGAATTATTATAGTCCAAATATGAATTAAATGTCATTGTCTTAATTTTAGCAATGTTCAAAACCAAAGTGCCTAATACATATATACTCACATCTTTTTCTTTTTGAAGACTGTCAACTTTTTCTTTTAGCCGCTTATATTCAAAATCTAATTTATCTGCTTTCTTCGATTCTTCAGATAATCTATTTTGTAGTTCTACTACCTGATACAGAAAGGTACCATTAATTTTTAAAATTTGAAACGTTGGAAATTATCACTATTTTCTTCCACAGAGCTATGAAAACTCCCCCCTCCAGCAACAAATACAAAAAGAAAAAAAAAAAAAGTGTACAATATAGCAGCCTAACCCAACAGAGAGAACAAGTAACAAAAATCTGCTCAGACATTATGGGTTCTAAAATCTGATTATCCAAAGTAGCAATGTACAAAATTACAAAGAATGTACAGTACAGACTTTCATTTCCTGTACTACACATAACAGAGGGGTCTGAAACTCAGCACAAAGCAAAAGAAATGCTAGGGAACAAAAAACCTGATTGCACAGCTGTGCTTACAAGAAAGTAAGAGAAAGCTTCAGGGCCTGAAATGAGTAGGAAGTCTGTATGGAAGCTACAGGTTCCACGAGGCACCAACTGCTAATACCAGGAAACTAGAGCTTTGAATGTAAAGGAAGACCAGTTGTTTAACCATCTTGGGCTCTAAAAGGTGCTGAGTCAGTAAACAGGTAGGTTAGGAAAAAAATCCATTAGCTGGAAAAAATCAGTAAGGAAGCTTGCCTGTCATAAAGTGAGTGCTCTGGGTTTAAACAAGTATAACTTGAGAGTTTGTAACTATGGCCTACTAACATGTAGATTTGTGTTTCCATTTTTACCACAGGCTTTATCCAGCAAATCCTAACACAGGCAATTAATTTAAAGTTGTCCTGGTTGGTAGTGCTGTGACAAATCTGGCATATACGAAACATTGTTTGGAAGAATACAACATCAACCAAAACCTCCTAGTATTCCTGAAGATAAAGAGGAGCCAAATGAAAGAGCAAAGGCCATAAAGAAGCCACCATGAACACCATTATCATTAACAACACTAACAACAAACTAGTAGAATAAGACCTGAAAGGATTTCAGATTGGAATTATTAGTTATAAAATAGTAGGTTTAAGTTTAATACTTAAAGTAAATAAAGATGGAAATCTAAATTAAGAAAGGAAGATGATCAGGCAGGTTTGAAAGAACACTCAAAGAGAACTTTTGGAAAGAAAAATATTATCATTGAAAAACAAAGTATATTAAGCTCCAGATCAGAAATAGGTGGAGAGAATTAGTGTATTACAGAATTTCACTGCAGTATTTCTAGTTGTAGATTCCTTATTTATTTAGTTTGTAATTCACTGTAAATACTACCTCTGATGTCCTTCATTAGTTCTAAAACAATGTTCACCCATCCTTTTCCTCAAATAACATCTTTTTATATTTCTTGCTGTTCTCTTTTCTGGAACTCTAATTGGATCATCTGATTTTAATTTAACATCTTTTAATGTCACGTATAGTTTCTTCGGGCTACATTTATTTTGGGTAGTTTCTTAGTCCGCATTCAAGTTAACTAATTCTTTCAACTTTAGTGTATGTTGAAAATTGAGTAATAAAATGTTGGGAAGAAATATACCCAGGGGGCGCCTGGGTGGCTCAGACGGTTGAGTGTCTGACTTCGGTTCAGGTCATGATCTCACAGTTTGTGAGTTCAAGCCCCACATTGGGCTCTGTGCTGGCAGCTCAGAGCCCGGAGCATGCTTCAGATTCTGTGTCTCCCTCTCTCTCTGCCCCTCCCCTGCTCACACTGTCTCTCAAAAAATAAGCATTAAAAAATAAATTTAAAAAATAAAGAGAAATATACCCAGCAAAAAACTTGCCAGTATTCACGGTGCACAGAGCTGTTCTACTAAATCTTCTCCAACTCATTTTAAGCTAGTATAGTTTTGATGCCAAAATCAGATAAGGAAAGTATGAGATAGAAACCTTCAAGTGAATCACAGAGGCAAAATATTCTAAATAAAATGAACAAAGCAAATCTAATAATGTGAAACCAATAAATCTGCAGTGACTAAATGAGTTTTGATTCAGGAATGCAAGGATAGCTTAAGCAGAGACAATCCATTAATATAATTCATCAACATTAATAGAAAGGAAGAGCAGAATAGGAGTATCTCAATAGTGCAGGAAAAGGAGCTGATTAAGTTTAATATCCATTTAAAATAGACACCCTGAACAATATATGCTAATACATTGGCAAAACATTTAAAGCATTCTGTACAAAATCAACAAGAAATGGTTGCCTAATATGATTACTTCTATTCTGAGTTGTATCACAGGTCAAACATGCTGATTGAGAAGGAAAAAAATGGTATGGAATAGAAAAAGAGAAACAAAACTATTTTATTTGTATTTTATATGACTTCGGACAAGAGATACTGCAGACATTACTAGAAGTAATATGAGAATCTGGCATGGTTGTAAAATGACATAAACATCGATTTCAATTGCATAAATAAACAACAAACTGAAAATGGTATCCTTTGTTTTGCTAATTGCAGTTATAAAATCTGAACAAGGTACCTAAGAGTAAATGTAATATGTGCATGACATTTAGAAGAAAATTACAAAACTGAAAGACACTGAAGATCTAAATAAATGGAAAGATATATTGATCAAATAGGAACATTCATTGTCATAAAGATGTCAATTCTCCCCAAATTAACCAACAAGAGTCAATGCAATTATAATTCCCAAAAGTTTTGGGTATTTAGCTAAGGAAAAGTTCTAAGAGACAGTTTTGAAAAAGAACAAGGTGTATTATCAAATATTAAATTACTAAAAATTTATAAATAATAAGACAGTGGGGTATTGTGTCAGAATAGACATATAAACCAATGAAACAGAAGAGAGCACCCAGAAACAAACTCACATTTAAGATGGAAACTTTAGGTATGTGATAAGATGGACTTGCAGGTCATTGTGGAAGAAACGGACTACTAAATAAATGCTACTACGTTGACTGGTTGCCTACACAGACAATGAGGTATTCAAATGGATCCTTAACCTAGCATCCTACACAAAAATTAATTCTGTGTGATTTGAAGAACTAATTGTGCACAAAACTAACTTTAAATCTTTGTTAAGAAAAGAGAGGTTAGTCTTACATCTTTATGTAGGAAATTATTTAAGACAAAAGACAGAATATTTAAGACAATATCATAAAAAGATATTTAAAGTTAATCAATCTCAAAAAAGGTAAAGAGAAAGGTCACAGAATGGTAGGAAATAAAAATAGCAAGTGTAATTGACAAAAGATTAATAGCAAGACCATATAAAGAACTTTCAGAAATCAGCAAGAAATAACACAATTTTAAAAATGAATAGAAGATTAAAAATGGGCAATTCACAAAAGAAATGTAATCAGTAAATATATTTGTAATTAGGGTAATGCAAAGTATAATCATGAGGCAACACGATTTCATATTCAACCAACTGGCAAAATTTCAAGTGTGACAATACTATGTGTTGGTGATGATGTGGAACAACAGGGATTCATACAAACTTCTGGTTAGTAATACAATCATTTTGAAGAGCAATTTAGCAGTATCTCATTAAATGAAGATACTCTAGGAAGAAATTCCTTATAGCTGTAAAACTTTCACACATGTATAGAAGAGAACATGTTCAATACTATTCATTGTGATATTTCTTGTAATTAAAAGAAATGTTGAAACATCCTATGTTGTCCTTCAATAGGAAAATGGATAAGCTGTGGTTTCATGACTCAACAGGATACTGTATAGCAGTACATATGAAACGAATAAAGCTATATCTGTCAACATAAACAAATTTCACAAATATACTGAGCAAAGTAAATCACAGAAGAGTCTTTTTACTATATCATTTATAGAGTTCATATATAGAGTTTATAGAGAAACATGTCAAAAATGTTACACATTATATATACACATATATACATATATATACACACACATATATACATATACATATATACATATATATATGTATATATATATATATATATATACATATATATATATATATATATACACATACATACGTATACACATACATGAGTAAATATATATGCACCAAAAGAATAAAGAGATGCACGGGAAAGAAAACTACAAAACAGCATAGTGTTTACTATAATGAAGAGGGGAAGAGTATGTTTTATTTTTTTAAGCATAGATACTTATATTATTCTTTTACTTTTGTGTATTTCTTAAGTATTACATAATAACTTAAAAATAAAAAACAATAAAAAGATTTGCTATAGAGACTAGTTGGTAACCTCTGGATAAGAACTAAGTTTTAATGTTAGCTATACTGGAATTAAAATTAAGAACTTAGTAAGAAAAAAAGAATGAAGTTTCCATAGGTAAAAAACAGAATACTGTGAAAACAAAAGTCAGTGGATTTTTGGTAAGCCACAGTATTATAATGGAAAGCTTGCTTGAAAACATCATTAAGAAACTTTGTTACTATTCTTTTTACCTGTCTCTTATATGTCTCAAGTTGACTTCGAGCTGCATTGGCTTTTCTTAACTCTTCCTCTAGACTGACAGTGTTCTGCATATACATAGTATTCTTTTCTTCTAAGAGTTTAACCTGACGCCTCAAATCACCAAGATCTTCTAGCTTCTTTTTATATGATTCCACTTGGCCTTCTAGTTTAGACACTTTATCAGAAGAATGTCTAGAATGAGATGGGAAATCAGAAATCAGAAACACATCGAGTTGTAAAGCTGTTTTAATAGTGCTAAACCAAGAGGGACTGCCAGAAAAGAACACATTCAAATGAAGTTATAAGACCAAAGGTGACTCTAGATTAATGTTTTGTTCAGGCTAAAAAATATAACCAAAATTACAGCAAAACTTGTAATGGAGAATGTCATATAATTTCAGGAAAGCAAGTGGTGGTGGTGGGGTGTGTGTAGGGGGGTAGCCAGCACAGTGACATGTAGCAAAGAAGCAAAATAAATTGTGCAGTGTCCAAATGATTTGGCAATTAGAATGACATTAGTGACTAAAGGAACAGCCATTTCCGTGCAGCAGTGGGAGTAGGAGAGGGCACATTTTAAGGAGTTAAGGAGAGAATGTAAATTTTACCTTGTGTAATCTAAATTTGTTCTGGAGGGAAGGAGAGAGGAGTAAGTCTTTTTTCTAAGATGAGAGACCTAAACATATAAATATATGCTAAAGTGGGAGATCCAAATGCAAAGAGAAATGATAACAGATGGAACACAGTCCTTGTGTAAGCAAGAAGTATTGAGACCCAGAGCTCTGAAGAAGGAATCAGCACTGGACATGAGAAAGAATGACAAGTCTACATTCTAAAAGCAAAAATGAAAAGATAGGTGGGAATGCAGGGCAGTTAGAGGTGCAGGAAGTACAGGACATGGAGAGTCCCCACAGCTCATGGTTTTTCCTTGATGCAGTAGGAGACAATGTCATCTACTGAGACTAAAGCATTGAGAGGTGGGGGGGGGGAGGGGGGGGAGGGGTGGGTGTCCAGGTGAAAAGAGTTATGGAAATAGGTGCTAGCTATGAGAGAAATGGGAGACAGAGCTATCTATCATGAGCAGCAGAATGGTGGACCACAGGTAAGAGCCCAAGGAAGAGTAAAGATCATGGCTTTGTAGTAGGACAAAACTGTATCACTATGTGATTTTCTCTATTCATTCTCAGTATTCAAAGAGCAAAAGTGTAAATGGCTGGAATGATCCGACAGAAGATAGATTATACAAGTGGAATGGTGGCAAATTGAGGTGGCAGAGAGTGAAGGCACTTAGTGAGAGAACAGTCGAGGTGCAGGTAAACTGGTCCAGCAAGGAAATGATGCCTCGTGGGGTGTGACAGTATCCGAGAAAGAGGAAGACTGAGTGAGCAGAGGACTTGAAATTAAAGAAAAGGAGTCATAATAAGAAAAGCTCCAGAGCTACACAAGTATTTAGTGATGGTCGGAGACTAGTTTCTATTTAACAAACATTTATACAGCACTTACTTACTTGACAGATGCTGTTCCAACGGTTTAGAAATAAAAACTTACTTAGTTCTGCATCTAAATCTGAGGTGGGAGGTGTATTATCTCCATTTTACAGATGAGAAAATGGTTACACGAGAGGTTAAATAAATGACAGCACTGGAATCTGAACCCAGTTAAATACCCTGCTATGCTCAGAGATCCTAGAGTTTATGAGTGGCAGAGCTGTTCTGGGTGATGACAGGCCTGAGAGGTCACAAAGATGGGAAAACTGTTTACCTAAGAACATCTATTTCATCTTTTAGAGACTGAGCGTCATCTGCCAAAGTGGTTAGTTCATCATTCTGTTGCCGGAGTTCAGAGATTTCCTTTTCTAACTCTTCACAGCGTATACGATAATCATCTTTGGCTGCTTCTAGTCTGTAATCAAAACAAAATAGACCAAGAAAATACTATTTATTGTCTAATAATTCTCCTTAGAACAGCAAAAGGAAATAAAAAACATGAGAATACACTCTTGAACCTGTCTCCTACTTCTGTGACCATAAGCTCTATCTTCAAGTTTTATCCTGAAATGGATTCCACTGGTCCAAGGCTTATGGAAACATAACAACTGATTATCACCCCTCTGTTCAGAAAGTTAGACATCACGTAATATTTTTCCAAATACAGAACATAAAATTTATTTAAAGTTTTATTTGTGACCATGAAATTAACAGATGTTCCTTGTTGAAAATTTATAAAATACAGAAAAGCAAGCAAGAAAAAAATATGTATTAATCTAAGTAGATAATACTGTTAATTAACATTTTTGAGTATATCCTCTAGTCTGGTTGCTATTCATAGGTCTTTTCCCCTCTAAATATGGATAATACCGTTCACACCTCTTATTTTATTTCGCTTTAACATAAATCTTTACTTTTGATTTACAGGATTGTCTCTAATGTCACAAATATTTATTGTTGATTATTTATTTTTTTTATTTGAGAGAGAGAGAATGAGAGTGAGTGAGCATACGAGTGGCAGAGAGGGGCAGAAGAAGGCAGTCTGACGTGGGGTTTGATCCCCTGAACACTGAGAATCAGGACCTGAGCTGAAATCCAAGAGTGGGATGCTCAACTGACTGAGCCACCAGGTGCCCCCGACTTTTAAAAAATTTTTTTTGAGAGAAAGAGGGAGCCTGAGTGGGGAAGGAGTGGAGACAGGGAGAGAGAGAGAATCTTAAGCAGGCTCCATGCCCAGCAAGGAGCCTGACCAACCACGAGATCATGACCGGCACAGAAATCAGGAGTCGGACTCTTAACCAACTGAGCCACCTAGGCGCCCCCTCAGGTGTTCCTTTGTTTACTTTCAATTTTATTTATAGAAGTATTTCAATTTAACAGAAATTCCTAATTTCTATGTAATTCTATTGATGCATTTTCTACCTTATAGTTTTCACTTTTGGTGTATGATTATAAAGCTTTTTTCTTTTATATAAAACATAAAAATATTACAAATATTTTAAAATATATTTAAATATAAATAAATTTAATAAATAAATTTTAATAATTTAATGAATAAATTTTACTATAATTAAATACAAATTTAAATAAATTTAAATATACACATATATAATACAATATTATAAAAATATTTTATATTTCTTGTCAGTATTTAACAGGGTTTCTTTTTTTTTTTTTGAATTTTTTTTTTTTAATGTTTATTCATTTTTGAGAGACAGAGAGAGACAGAGCATGAGTGGGGGAGGGGCAGAGAGAGACACACACACAGAATCCGAAGCAGGCTCCAGGCTCTGAGCTGTCAGCACAAAGTCCGAAGCGGGGCTTGAACTCACAGACTGCGAGATCATGACCTGAGCTGAAGTTGGATGCTCAACCGACTGAGCCACCCAGGTGCCCCCAGGGTTTCATTTTTAACACTAAAATTCTCAATTTCCCCTGGAATTAACTTTAGTATATGATGTAATGTAGGAATCTAACTTTTCCTGCCAAAATATTTACCTACTATCCCAAAACTATTTAACAGATAATTTAATCTTTACCTATTGATTAGAAAATGCCACCTTTGTCATATTAGAAATTTATGTATACACTTGGGTCAGTTTTCTGGATCTGCATTTGTGTTACTGGTTTGTCTACTTTGCTGCACCAATACCAAAATTAGTACAGGTGTGTAACGTTTCAACAATGGACACGGCAAGCACTCCCTCATTATACTTTGAGTGTAAACGTTCTGGGAATCTCCTGCTCAATACGTCTGGCTGAACACAAAATGTGAATTGGAATCAAGTTCAAATTATATAATAATTTAAGAGAAAATGGCATTCTTACAATGCGCCGTTAAAAACGTGTAAAAAAAAACAAAGTAAACAAACAGATGTTATCGTTCTCCATATACTGAAATACTTTTTATGTACGACTAAGAAGTTTTTGTTGTACAAGTCCCTCATATTCCTTTTAAATTTTATTATTCCTTGGGTACTTATAAACTTACAAAAGCAAGTTTTTCCTGATGATCCTACCTAGTTATTACTAGAACATCTTATGACCTATACAAATGTCTTATAGTTACTCTCTTCCCATTGTTTACCGGTTCTGAGAACTTTAGGTTGATTCACTTCACATTTTCTAGGTGGACCAACCTATTATCCATAAATAATGATCATTTACTTTTTGTCATTCCAAAATTTTATCTTACTTTTATTTCATTTTCTAGAAAAGTAATAACTAAATTGTATCTGTGTGTTAGGCAATATTCTCAGTACTTTTCACATGTTAACTCATTTAATACAAAAATTCTAGAAAGTAGGTAATTTTTAGACCATCTTACAGTGAATGCAATGGAGGCATGCCCAAAGTTACACAGCTACTAAGTGGCAAAGCCAGGATTTTTGGAATGTCTAGAAAAAAACTCAAATACTAGATTAATACAAATTATCATCTTGTTCTCTACTGAGAATTTCACACACCAACCTTATTTTATACTATTCCTTCTCCTTTAACTTATGGATTGAAAGAGCTAAAATAAGAAATTTAATAGTTATTGTAATAGACTTAATAACAGGTTAACGATCCTGGCATAAAGTTTATTGTAATAAAGTACCAATTGAAGTTGCTCTTGTTTTATTTAGGATTATTTAAAAAATACTCATATATCAGATGTATTTTTAAAAATTATTTTTGTTGGGTTTGATGTAAGGGAAGGAAAAGTGAAAGTAAATTCTTATGCTCCAGATGTTATCATTGTCTAGAAAATTGGATTTAACCGCCCCCCCCACCATTTACTTTTAAATATTTGAAATCTACAGACAATTTGAAAGACTAGTTCATGAATACCTGCACACCCTTTGCTAGATTCATCTACTTATTGTTAACATTTTGCCTCATATGCTTTCTCTCACTTTATGGGTAAACACATACATAAAATACACACGTACATTTTTTTTTTGAGAACTATCATAAAGGAAGCTGCAGAGGTCATGACCCTTCACCCCTAAATACTACAGCAGTAAGGATAGTCTTATTCATCATCGAAATACCATTATTATATCTAAGACAATTAATATTAATTTATCTAATATGTAGTCCATATTTATCCAACTGTAGTAAAAATGTTCCCTCTTTCCACTTTGATCCAGGATCCAAAGAAAAATTTTCACATTATCTTTAGTTGTATTATCCCTTTTGTATTTCCTTCCTTTTGTTTTTTATAATATTGACTTTTTTGATGGGTGGCTGGGTGGCTCAGTCAGTTAAAGTGTCGGACTTCAGCTCAGATCATAATCTCGCAGTTTGTGGGTTTGAGCCCCAGGTCGGGCTCTGTGCTGACAGCTCAGAGCCTGGAGCCTCCTTCAGATTCTGCGTCTCCCTCTCTCTCTCTCTGCCCCTCCCCCACTTGCAATCTGTCTCTCTCTTAAAAATAAACATTTAAAAAATATAAAAAAATAAAAAGAAAAAATAAACTCCTATTTTTTTGACTTTTTTGAGTAGTCTTACCCATCTTTAAGGATATTCCTTATTCTGATTATTTCTTCATGATTACATTCAGGTTAAATATTTGGCAAAAATACTATACAAGTGACACTGTGTACCCTGTGGGTGGTGCTGCTTAGTTTGATGATTTAATTAAATGGTAACTGCCAGATCCCTCCATTAAAAAAATATATTGTCCCTTTTGTAATTAAAAATAATCCATGAGGGGCGCCTGGGTGGCTCAGTCAGTTAAGTATCTGACTTCAGCTCAGGTCATGATCTCACAGCTCATGAGTTCAAGCCCTGCATCAGGCTCTGTGCTGACCGCCTGGAGCCTGCTTTTGATTCTGTGTCTCCTTCACTCTCTCCCCTCCTCTACTCATGTGCGCGTGCTCTCTCTCTCTCTCTCTCTCAAAAATAAATAAAAACATTAAAAAAAATTAAAAGCACAATACCACTATCACATATATTAAAATTAATAATTTCTTCAAAAAAAATCTATGAGAGTTAAAACTTAAAAGCTCGTATCAATGCTCAAAAAAGAAAAAATATGAAAGGTACAAGGTTATAATACAGATAACCCAGAAGAATTATATTTGACTATAAGGAATAATAAATACTAAGAGGTATAAATATGTAGTACTGATAAGTACTTGAATTGTTTAAGCGCTTCAAAATAATAATTGCAATATGTACTACAACATGTATTCTGGAACAAATAAAAGACTCAGACACTATTTCCTTCATAATGAATACACAGGACAATTCTAAATACCACTTCCCCAAACCATACTTTAAAAACTAGCCACAATTTAGGGGCACCTGGGTGGCTCAGTTGGTTAGGCATCCAACTCTTGCTTTCAGCTCAGGTCATGGTCTCACAGTTCAGGAGTTAGAGCCCTGCATTGGACTCCACGTACTGACAGTGCGGAGCCTGCATGGAATTCATTCTCATTCTCATTCTCATATTCTCTCTCTCTCTCTCTCTCTCTCTCTCTCTCTCTCCCGCCCGTCCACCCCTCAACCCCCCTTCAAAACAAAACAAAGCAGAAAAAAAACTAGCCATAATTTAGAAACAAAAGGGTACAGTCATACTTAGATTTTACTATCTACCAATTCTGTCTTAGAAGGTCAAGATTAAGATGAAGCGTTCTCAAACTTTTTGGTCTCAGGACCTCTTCACACTCTTAAAATTACTGACATTTCAAAGAACTTTTGTTTACATAGGTTTATCTATGGATATTTACTTATCATATTTAAAACTTAAAACAGAAATACCTAAATATATTGAAAAGGACAGTAATAAAACTATTATATCAATATAGACAACACATCATTTATGAAAAATAACTGTATATCCTAAAACACAAAAATAGGGAGAAGAGTGGTGATGTTTTACATTTTTGTGATTCAAATAATCCAGTCTCACAGGAAACAGCTGGGCTGTCATAGCTATTTCTATATTCACCTGTTGTGACACCTTTTTGGCTGAAGTGTATGAAGGAAATCCACCCTTGCACAGACATGTAGGTAGAAAAGGGATGGGCTGGAAGCCTCTCTGAAAGGGTCTCTGCAAACCTGCAGGGGCCCACAGACCATATCTTGAATTGCTCATGTAGACCACAGGGGATGAACTATTTCTAAGGTTTCAGAAAAGACTTAAATATAGTTTTTTTATTTTTTCCTGTTAAAGCAAAATATATGTCTTACTGCTAAATCCTTCAATTGTGTGGTTCTGTTTTATCTGGCAGGATGCCAAATTTTTCCTTTTCTCCTTTTCCCTTTCACCATCCAATTGCCAAAGGGTGATTCTCCCTTCCTCTTAGCCTTTTCCTCTCCCAGAAGATGTGTTTAGAAAACAGTCCCTCTAAATTAGCTTGCCCTTTAAATAAGCCTATCTCTATAAATCATGGACCTGGCCTTTTTATTGTGTCCCTTTAAACCAAGTACCTGCAAAGGGCACCAATCTCTTTATGTTACTGCCACTATGTTTTCAGGGTATCTGGTCCTTTAAGGCAACTCACTTGACTTTAAAATCTTTTCCCTGCAGTTTGTGGTTTAATCTCTTTTTTGTCTTAAAACTGATTTCAGATTTTGAGTGAGTTTAATCTTTCTGATGATCTCTCCAACTTACCTTACCCTCAGGCCCTGTATTTTTCTGTCTTCCTCTAATTTTTTGTTAATCTGCCTTTTACTTGCCTGAAAGCACCTAGCAGGATGGGGTGGGACAGGTGTATGGGATGTGTGGTTCTTGTTTGCTTTTCTCACAAGAACAGCTGAGGCATACTGTCTTTCAGGTAATATTGAGCGTGTGGTTTTGATAGACTTTTTCCTAGGTATGAAGTTACCTTCGTGTCACATGGGAAGATTTGGGGAAGTTGTTTATTTTACATCCTCCTGTGGTTTGCAGCCACCTAGTGTTATAGTCCTAACACTATATTCTTAACTTTAAAAGACAATTACCAAATGTTTTAACGGATAGACTTTAGTGAGGGGTCTTTTACCTGAATGTTTCTTCTTGGAGTTGTTCTAATTGAGTTTGGAGCTGCAGATGCCTTCTTCCTGCAGGACTGTTCGGATCTTCTATAGAATCAGATTGATTAAGTCTTTCCATTAATACCTGATTCTCTGCCAAAAGACTACTTTTCTCCTCTTGCAATGCTGCAACCTGTTAGAATATAGGAAGACAGCAATTATTTCTTTCAATTACACTGGCATCAGCACAATCACTTGTGAATTACCATTATGAATTAAAGCCTGTTTTGATCAACCTCCACTGCAAACATTTACACTACCTTTGAATACTGCACAGGCAGAGCAATATATAAGAGTAAGCAGGAATTCATTCTTTACATCTGAAAAGATAGTCCACCAAGTAAGATATGTAAATGGCAACTAAGCACACAAAAAGATACTCATGATTAATCATTAAGGAAATTTAAATTACAACCACAATGTTCTACCAATACACTCCTAGAAAGGCTAAAATAAAAAATACTGGCTATACCAAGTGTTGGCAGAGATGTAGAATAAATGGAAGTCTCATACGCTTTTGGTGACAATGTAAAATGTTTCAAGCACTTTGGAAAACAGCTTTGCGTTTTCAAAAAAAATTAAACATGCAACTACTACATGACCTAGGCAGTATTTACTTACTCAAGAGAAATTAAAGCACATGGCCACATAGATTTATAAAGAATGTTAACAGATGTTTTATTTGTAATAGAGAAAAACTAGAAACAACACAAATGTTCATCAACAGGTTAATTGGTAAATTCTAGTATGTGGATATAAGACAATACTATTTGGCAATGAAAAAGAATTAACTATGGATACCATCAACACAAACGAATCACAAAATAATGGAAAAAATCAGACAAAAAAGTATACAATGTATGATTCCTTTTATATACAATTCAAGAAGATACAAACAAACCTATAGTGACAAAGCAGAGCTGGGGACTGGAGGGGGAATACAGAGTCATGAGAAAACGTTTGAGGGTGATGGGTTCATTATATCAATAGCGGTAATGTTTTCACACATCAATACATGTCAACAGTTTTGAATGTACACTTCAAATATGAGTTTATTATACGTTCATTTTATCTCAATAAAGCTGTAATAACAAAAGTTAACTGCCATTTCTAATTCTCGCTCCCCATCCTCCACTTTCTCTTGAACTCATTCTAGCTGGGCTATTGGCCCTACCATTCTACAAAACTGCTCATCAGATCACTACTGACACCTCCATGTCACTGCGATCAATGTTTGAAGCAACTGACCACATACTCCTCCTTGAAGCATTTCCTTCACTTAGCTACCAGGACCCCTTACTCTCCTGGTTTCTATACCAGCCTACCAGGCTTCCCTGTCTCCTTAGTCAATTCCTCTTTATTTCCCTGCCATTAGACTAGCCTACAGCTTTTCTTCTTTACATACAGTGATGGCTTCCAGTTTCATGGCTATAAACGTCCTTGATTCAGTGATAACTTGCACATTTCTATTTCTAGCCTGCATGCCTAAACTGGACATCATTTACACTTGGATGTCTAACAGGCATCTCAAATTTAAATTGTCCAAGTGGAGCTCTTAATCGCTTCTCACTCTCATTCCCTCCAGTCTTTCCTATTTCAGTGAAAAGGAACTCTGTCCTTCCAGTTGCTCAGTCATAATCCTTAACATCTTTCCTTCATACTCACATCCAATTTGTCAGAAAATATCATTGACTATACCTTCAAACATATTTTGACCACTTCTTCCTAAATTCCAATCTAAGCTAACATAATTTTTTTTTGCCTGGATTTGTGCAGTGGTTTCTTAATTAGTCTTCTAAATTTGGCCCTTGCCTCCCTTTAGTCTATTGTCCATACACCGGTCACAATAATCCATTTAAACAAAGTCAGCTCACATGACTACTTTGCTCAAAATCCTCCGACTTCCCATTTATTCAAAGTCAAAATCTTTACAAAGGCTTCTAAGGCCTCTTCAGACTGATATCCACTTCACACACTCTCTTCAGAAGGCACTCAGTAACATTTGTTGAATAAATGAATGAAGCTAAAATGCCAGCTCTATAATTTGTCAGGTTTCTATAAATGCATGAGTCTTGTCTCAGAAGAGAGCAGTGGCTCTATTCCATGTCACTGGACTATTTCATCCATTTCTGCACCTTCCTCCTTTTTTTTTTTTTAAATGATGTATGCCTGTGTATTTGGCAAAAGTCCTTTTCACACACACGGAAAACGGAGACTACAGGCATACCTTGTTTTGCTGTACTCCTCAGTACTGCCATTTTTACACATTGAAAGTTTGTGGCAATCCAGTCTAAAGTCTATCGGCACCATTTTTCCAACAGCACTGCTCACTTCATGTCTCTGTCACATTTTGATAATTCTTATAATATTTCAAACTTCTTCATTATTATTGTATTTGTTACGGTGATCTTCGATGTTGCTATTGGAATTGCTTTGGGGTGCCAACAAACACACCCATATAAAATGGTTAATTTAGTTGGTAACTGTTGAGTGTGGTCTGACTGCTCCACTGACCAGCCGTTCCTCCCCCACTAGTCTATCTCACTCCTCAAGCCTCCCTATACTCAGAGACACAAAAATACTGAAATTATTAGGCCTACTATACCCTGTAAGTGTTCAAGTGAAAGGCTGCGCATCTCTCATTTTAAATCAAAAGGCAGAAATGATTAAGCTTAGTAAGAAAGGCACGTTGAAAACCGAGATAGGCTGAAAGCCAGGCTTCTTGTATTAAACAGTGTAGCCAAATTGTGAATGCAAAGGAAAAATTCTTGAAAGAAATTAAAGGTTTAAAGCTACTCCAGTGAACACACAAATGATAAGACAGTGAAACAACAGCCTTATTGTTGATATGGAGAAAGTTTTAGTGGTCTGGAGGGATCAGCCACAATATTCCCTTAGGGCAAAGCCTAATCCGGAGCAAGGCCCTAACTCTCTTCAACTGTGAGGGCTGAGAGAGGTGAGGAAGCTGCGGAAGAAAAGTCTGAAGCCAACAGAGGTTGGTACATGAAGTAAAAGGGAAAAACTACCTCCATAACAAAAATTGCAAGATGAAGTAGCAAGAGCTGATATAGAAGCGACAGACACCAAATTATCCAGGAAATTAAGGAGTTGAGATAATTCATGAAGGTGGCTACACTAAACAGATTTTCAATGTAGATGAGAAATTCTCTTCTATTGGAAGAAGAGGCTATCTAGGACTTTCACAGCTAGACAGGAGAAGTCAATGCCTGACTTCAAAGCTTCAACAGACAGATCGATTCTCTTATTAAACATTGAGGCACCTGGTGAGTTTAAGTTAAAGCCAATGTTCATTTACCATTCTGAAAATCCTAAGGCCCTTAAGAATTAATGCTTAATCTGCCCTGCCTGTCCTCTACCCATGGAACCAGAGTCCCGATGACAGCACATCCGCTTACAACATGGTTTACTAAATATTTTAAGTCTACTGTTGAGACCTACTGCTCAGAAAAAAAGATGACTTCAAAAATATTACTGCTCACTGACAATGCCCCTGGTGACCCAAGAGCTCTGATGGAGAAGTACAATGAGATTAATGTTCAAACCTGCTAACACGATATCCACTCTGTAGACTATGGATCAAGGAATAATTTAGACTCTCAAGTCTTATTATTTAACCAACACATTTGGGGGGCACCTGGGTGGCTCAGTTGGTTATGCGTCCAACTTGTGATTTGAGCTCAGGTAATGATCTTGCGGTTCGTGAATTCGAGTCCTGAGTTGGGCTCTGCACTGACAGCATGGAGCCTGCCTGGGATTTTTCTCTTACTCCCTCCTCTCTCTGCCCCTCTCCCACTTGTGCTTGTGCCTCTCTCAAAATAAATAAATAAACATTAAAAAAAAAAAAAAAAGAAGAAGCACATTTGGTAAAACTGTAGCTGCCACAGATTATAATACTTTTTCTAATGGACCCGGGTACAATGAATTGAAAACCTTTGGAAAGGATTCACCATTCCAGATGGCAATAGGAACATTCATGATTCATGGGAAGAGGTTAAAAAAAAAAAAAAAAAAAAAATCAACATTAACAGAAGTTTGGAGGAAGCTGATCCCAAGCCTCATGGATGATTTTGGAGTTCAAGACTTCAGTGGAGAAAGTAACTGCAGATGTGGTGGAAATAGCAAGAACTAGAATTAGAAATGGAGCTTGGGGGCACATGGGTGGCTCAGTGGGTTGAGCATCTGGCTCTTAATTTTGGCTCCGGGCATGATCCAGGTCATGGGATGGAGCCTGTGTCCAGCTCCTCACTGAGCATGCAGCCTGCTTAGATTTTAAGATTCTCTCTCTCTGCCCCTCTCCCCCACTTGCACGCTGTTTCTCTAAAATTAAAAAAAAAAAAAAAAATTCTCTTTCTCTTTCCCTCTGCCCCTCTCCCTGGCATGTGCGCTCTAAAAAAAAACAAAAAACCAAACCAACCAACCAACCAAACCAACCAAAAAAGAAATGGAGCCTGAAAATGAGACTGAACTGCTGCAATCTCAGATAAAACTTTAATAAATGAGTAGTTGCTCCACAGGGACAAGCAAAGAAAGTGACTTGGGGTGGAAAAGTGACTTGGGGTGAAGATGCTGTGAAGGTTGTTGAAATGGCAACAAAGGATTTAAAGTATCACATAAACAGTTGAGAAAGCAGCAGTAGTGTTTGAAAAGACTGACTCCAATTTTGAAAGAAGTTATACTGTGGCTAAAGTTATCAAACAGCATAACATGCTACAGAGAGATCATCTGTGAAAGGAAGAGTCAATTGATAGAGCAAATTTCATTTTAACAAACTGCCACAGCCACACCAGCCTTCAGCAACCACCATCCTGATCAGTCTATCAGCAGCCATAAATGCTGAGGCAAAACACTCCACCAGCAAAAGAAATTATGATACACTAAAAGCTAAGATGATGGTTAGCAATTTTTAGCGATAAAGTCTTCCTAAAGTGTATACATTTGTAAAAAAAAAAAAAAAAAGGAAAGAGAATATACATTTGTTTTTATTTAAAAAAATTTTTTTAATGTTTATTTTTTGAGAGAGAGCGAGCCAGCAAGCAGGGGAGGGGCAGAGAGAGAAGGAAACACAGAATCTAAAGCAGGCTCCAGGCTCTGAGCTGTCAGCACAGAGCCCGATGTGGGGCTCGAATTTACAGACCGCAAGATCATGACCTCAGCCGAAGTCGGACGCTTAACCGACTAAGCCACCCAGGTGCCCCTACATTTTTAGACATAATGCTATTGCATATTTAACAGACTACGATAAAGGATAAACATAACTTTTATACGCACTAGGAAGCCAGATAATTCATCTGACTTGGTTTACTGGGATACCAGCATTATTGCAGCAGTATGGAACAATAACTCCTAAGTATGCTTGTAATAAAAAATGATACTTAAACATGATTTAAGAAAAAAAGCAGACAAAAAAGGGGTTTATCATAAAAAAGCTATAGTTTCCCGCAGAGTGCTTCTGCTTCTAACAGACAACTAATTTTAACTATTCCTAATTTTCCTGTCTTGGGTTGTTATTTTACATCTCTAAATGTTTTACACTTCTATTTCTTGATTTATCAACATCAGACATTATCTAGTGACTTTCTCCTCTGACAGGTTAAATTACAGCAACTTGTGCCATCCTTCCTTTCCACAAACAGCTATATCACTATTCTTGTTTCCTTCATTGGTCACCTCTGCAATCTTAACTACTTACTAACTCCTTCCACTCAATCCCCCACCCATTTATGCACTCACTCATCTGCCTACTATATGGACCACGGACCACAGGACCATGGAAAGCCTTTCCGGGAGGCCTAATTTAGTACTTCACACATTTAAGTGCCCAATACATATTTTATGCCAAATTAATCATGTGATTTTGAGCTGAGACTGGATGACTAGAAGGAGCCAGCCATGTAATAGCTGCTGTGCCACAGAAGTGGTTCTTGACTTCTTGGTAAGACAAGAACATTAGTGTTCCTCATGGCTCCTATCCTAGTTTACTTCTCAGCTACTATCACCTGCACCTCTACTTTCACAATAACATTTCTCTCTAGGACAATTCTAAATGTTGAAATTGGTTTATATTATTACATTAGAAATCAGAGTATCAAGTGTATTACTACTATTTTCTGCAGAACTAAGTGTGTCATAGGGCAACCCCTTCTATTCTCATAACCTGTCTGCAACCCTGCCATTCACTTTGCAGTATGTCTATACCAAGTTTGGTAAACTCTTCTGTAAAGAATCAAGCAGTGAATATTTTAGGCTTTGAGAGCCATAGGTCTCTGTGGCATGAACTCTGTCCTTACAGCATGAAAGCAGTCATAGACAAGATGTGAAAAAGCAAGGCTGTGCTACAATAAAACTTTACTTACAAAAACAGATGACAAGGTGTAGTTTACCAATCCCAGTGTATAACTTTAATGTTATTGTGACCAGATAATATTATTTACCTTCTAACCCAACAAGTGTGTTATGATTATACTTCCTCCTGTGTGCATCCAAAGCAATGACCAACACCTACGCCTTTCAAAGTAAAGTGCTTCTATTATAAAATATTATGAACTAAGTATATTCATAACCCAGCTTTAACAAGCATCAAAACATGGTCAGTTATGTCTTATTTGTACCTCTCTCCATGCCCCCAACCTCCTTAATTTTGAGGTAAATCCCAAATATTTTTTTTCTTATTTTTTTTTTGTTTTCTCTTTAATTTTATTTTTTTATTTTTTAAAATTTACATCCAAATTAGTTAGCATATAGTGCAACAATGATTTCAGGAGTAGATTCCTTAATGCCCCTTACCCATTTAGCCCATCCCCCCTCCCACAACCCCTCAGTTTGTTCTCCATATTTATGAGTCTCTTTTGTTTTGTCCCCCCCCCCCGTTTTTATATTATTTTTGTTTCCCTTCCCTTATGTTCATCTGTTTTGTCTCTTAAAGTCCTCATATGAGTGAAGTCATATGATTTTTGTCTTTCTCTGACTAATTTCACTTTACTTTCTGTCTTTTTATTGGTGACTTCTTGAAATTTACCTACCCTATTAATTTTATTTTTTTTTTTTTAAAGATTTTTAAGTAATCTTTGTACCCAACATGGGAGTCAAACTCACAACCCTGAAATCAAGAGTCACATGCTCTACAAGAAGCTGGCCTGCATGTAAATTAGAGTATTTATACTTTGGATACTGGAAAACACTACAATCAGGGCTTTTAAAAATCTCCACTCCTCCCTAAAGCTAGCACTGATATCCTTCCTTTCTTTTCTTGGGTCCTTATGCCATTTTCATTCAGTTATTATCAATCTAATAGGGTTGCAAGAAGGAAACAAAGCTAACATATTTGATTAGTCTATTTTTAATCAAAAACCTGTTTTCCCTTTTTTTCTCTTTAATTAGGGTTGTGTTACAGCCAAACTATACTACATGGTAGTACACAGTATATCTGGTGTTACTTATAATGGTGCATTTCAAATAGGTAGTACACAGAACGGATCTCTTACCTGCATATCCAGTTCATGGCACCTTTGAGCGATTTCTTCCTTTGCTGACAGAGCTTCATTTAGTTCCTCCGTAGTTTTCTTCAACTAGTTATAAACAAAGAGATACAATAAACATTTCAATATGAAGTAGCAACAGTTAATAATTACATAGGTACAATAAAGAATTAAAACATTTCCGTCCCATTTCTTTCTGAAGGGCAGGGAGAAATGGAGAATCCTTCTGGAGAGTCAAAAGAAGGCATTTCTAACTGAGTATCTTCTAGTCCTAAGTCTTGTTTTCTCAGATTCTCTGAATCTGGTACTTTCCTTTTATCAAGTTTTCTTACATTTGCCTATCTGGGCTACATGATTCTTGGTAATGTTGATTCTGTAATAAGTGAGAAATTTTACCTTGATAAAATATGCATGTGCTAGAGGATAGGGGTTTCCATAGTTGAAATATATAGCCGATGTATTTC
This sequence comes from Neofelis nebulosa, assembly GCF_028018385.1. Taxonomy (NCBI): domain Eukaryota; kingdom Metazoa; phylum Chordata; class Mammalia; order Carnivora; family Felidae; genus Neofelis; species Neofelis nebulosa. Next base: position 41,259,111 of record NC_080784.1, read on the forward strand.
AACCCAAGTTCTTCAGTCATATTAAACCTTTATGTTAGTTTGCATAACAGTTTTTAAATTATTATTCTGATTCTCAACACAAACCAAACACTTCTAAGTTGTGTCCCATTATTATATAAACTCTAAGTTAGCAAAGCATGAAAAAATTAATTAATTAAAATTAATTACTTAATTAAAAAAAAGAAAAATTGGCTAAAAAATTATAGTGGCTTTTCCTTTCACATGACCAAACTTCTGTGTAATATAGATACAAAAAAATTCATAAAGGTAACAAACTTTAGGGGTGCCTGGGTGGCTCAGTCCGTTAAGAGTCAGACTCTTGATTTAGGCTCAGGCCATGATCTCTGGTTCCAGCCTCCCCGCCCCCCCACCCCGGACCCCCCCCCCCAAGGGATTTTCTCTTTTTCCTTCTCACTCTGCCCCTCCCCTGCTCACATGCTCACACATGCGTTCTTTCTCTCTCTCTCTCAAAATAAATAAACTTAAAAAAAAGTAACACCTTTAAAACCTAACATCACAAAGTAAGGGAAGCAAATTACAACTTGGGTTAAAATCATATGTCCAAAGACTTTCCTACAAAACATTTAGAAACCATGGGGAAGAAATGAGAGAGGGTAATGTGAAGATATCTGTTCACCCTTTGGGACAGATGTCCCAGGATAGTTGGAACATAGAAACTGACAATGTAACTAAGAGTATTCTATTGAAAAGTAGTAATTAAAATTACAAAATAACTTTTGGTTAAAACCACAAGAATACACCACAGAGTTCCTTTAAAAATATAGTACATTCCTTAATGCATTTAAGTATCTGTTGACCGTTCGTCACAAAGATAAAGGGTAAACGGTCTTTCTCACAAAGATAAAGGAAGAATAATGTGAAATAAAAGGTATTTTGTATTATAAATAAATCATAAGATTAAATGCATGCCATTTTTCAGGAAATTCTGTGTGTTAAATGTAGCATGAAGAAAGATATCACTAATGGAAAAAGAAAAATCATGACTAGGAAATACGAATTACAATGACTTTAAGTTAATTTAAAGTGGGTTATGCAATATTTTAATTACAAATTACAAATTTAATTACTAATGTGTAATATCCACTAGTAAAGTAGCTTAAGCTCTTGAATTTTAGTAAAAAACAACGAATTAAACCAATATATTCTATAAGCAATTTCAAATGAAACATTCTTTTTGTGAATATATAAGGTTTATTCTTTTCAATCTCTGCATGGATAAAAACAATGCAAAATGAGATACCTGGCGATCAAGGTCAACATAGGCATCATTTCCAGCAGAAACAGGAGATTCCTTACTCATCAGCTGAAATTAAGATTTAAATGATTGTAACTATGTGGCAAAAAAGACATCATATAAAACGCACTTACATAACAAAACGAATACCCAAATCACCATAAAATTATAAAAATGAAAATGAAAACACAAACATAAAAGGAACATTTTCTTATACATTAAAACTTTTCAGTCTGGAATATTTTTTCATTCTAGAATAATGCCTTCATTTAAAATTACAGGTCTAGGGGACACTTGGGTGGCTCTGTTGGTTGATTTCAGCTCAGGTCATGACCTCATGGTTTGTGGGATGAAGCCCTACGTTGGGCTCTGGGCTGACAGTTGGACTCTGCCCCTCCCCCCACGCTCGTGTGCACGCGCACACTCTCTCAAAATAAATAAATATTAAAAATAAATAAAATTATAGGTCTAAATTCTGGTGCTCATTTTCACTGTAGGCCCAGTCATAAGAATCAAGTATTCTTATCACTAAAAAGACAAGTCTTTTAGTTTAAGAAGTGGCTAAATATTTTAAAACTGACTTTTCAGTAAAAAACAAAACAAAACAAACAAACAAAAAAAAACAAAAAAACCCAGCAACACAAGTAACTATTTCTAAAGAATAAATATGGGCAACATCAATATAAATCAATATAAGCCAAAATGGGTTGGCTGATGTTTATAACACATGCACACACAAATCTATGTCTTAGCCTCTCTCACCCTTGTGTTGCAAAGAGAAAGGATCCATAAAGTGTGAGGGGCTAGGGGAGAAAAAGATAAAATCTGACTGTGACAAAAGTCAGGGGCAGACCCAAATGGTCTCAATTTTCTGTTGCTTCCTTCTTATGTTCTGTCTGAAGGACAAAAGAAAGGGGGACAATCAGAAATGTGGGGATGTTCTGTTGAGAGATTTTATAATTTCAGCCTTTAATCCCAATCTGGAGTGACCTGAAATGTTATGTTCAGCTGTACCTTGTTCTTATCAGTGGTTTTCAAAGTGAAGTTCTCAAAACAACAGCATCACTATTGTCTGGAAACTCATCAGAAATGCAAATTACCAGGTCCCAGCCCAGATGTACTGACTCAGAAACTCTGGGGTTAGGGTTCAACAACATGTTTAATAAAGTCCTCCAGCTGATTCTGATGCATACTGAAGTTTAAGAATCACTGCTCTATATTAATGGGATGAGAAGAGTTCAAAGTCCCTTAGGGGGAAAAAAATCTTAGGAAGAGCAAAAAATGCTGGCTTCAATGTTTATGCTTTTATTGTGACAATATTAATCAAAAGATTTTTAAGACTTCTTCCAACTGAAAAAATAATCCCATGGTAGAGAAGATATAATTCATTAAAAATATAAAAAGGAAAAATCATTATTTTACCATCTACAATAATCACCTTTTATAATTCTGAAATATTTAAGAAGCTACCAACCATGGGTGTAGCACAGGTCAAGTGAAAAAAACCATCACAGTGTGATAAGGGCTGTGACAGATTATCAGAGAGGTGGGTATCTGACTTGGAGGCAGGTGGCAGAAATACTAGGAGTGATCTCTTCCCCATCTTTTTCCTTTTCCCATTATTGCAGTTAAGTCCTCCTCATAACACAGCAACACTTCTGAATAAAAACCTAGGTGTCCTACACTCTGAACACAACCTTCTGTCATCCCTGCTCTCTCATTCAATTATGTTTAGTTTACGTGCTTCTCCGCTTGAGGTTTCCAGGCCCTCTACCTCCCTCCTTTCTCCCAGGTTTGCAGTCGGAACCCATCACTTTCTTTCTTATTCTGCTTAGACTTTATAGTAAACATTCTTGTTTTTGTCTGCTCACATTTACTCTTCTTTATTTTGCTAACATCATCTTATTTTGGGCAATCTTCCTCCACTGATTTAGCTTCCATGGTTCATCATTTGTTTAACCAACTACCTTCTCTTTCTAGCCTAGATTTTTCACGGTCTATTATGTTGATAACTTTTGTCAATATCATCACTTCTCTTACCTCCATTCCTTCTTCTTCCTGGCAAAATCTCAATCTAGAATCAATCCAAATACCTGTCTGTTCTGACCATAAATCCTGACTGCTAAGTACTGAGACAGTAAACAAAAAATATTTTAATCCTAAAACACTATTAATACATAGTTTCCAATTTCAACTGTGACTTCAAAGTTGTCCCCAAAGTATAGTTATGCTTCCCCAGTCAGCAGTCTCTTTATTCCCTTCAGAGATTATTCTAAACCTTTCCTACTTCTCAAACCTCACCAACACCCCCATACTCTTCACCAGGAAACTTTGTCTCCAAGATGAACATAGGGGAGGGAAACAAAAACAATATAAAAACAGGGAGGGGGACAAAACAGAAGAGACTCATAAATATGGAGAACAAACTGAGGGTTATGGGAGGGGCTGTGGGGGGGGGGATGCGTTAAATGGGTAAAGGGCACTAAGGAATCTACTCCTGAAATCATTGTTGCATTATATACTAACTAATTTGGATGTAAAATAAAAAATAAAACAAGTTTAAAAAAAAAAAATCTTTGTCTCCAAATAAGAATTTCCCATGTCTTAATCCACAAAATTGGCAACATTCATGCCCATCCTTTCCTTCTCCAATCTTGTAATACAAGTATTGTTCTTCCCATAGTAGGCTAATCCTTTCACTTGTGCTCCCTGACCCAGTCCCTTCCCAGCTTCTCACAGACCCTGTACCATTTATCATCTTCTCTCTTATAAATCAACATCTGTCCTTCTCTTACTTGTGGCTTCTTCCAATTACCATTCAAAGAATTAAAAGACTTATCATTTACTTGACCACCATTTACATTTCTCCAAAGAATGATCCCATGAAAAGATTCTCAACATCATTTGCCTTTAGGGAAATGCAAATAAGCCACAAGGAGATACCACTTCACACCCACTAGGATGGCTATTATAAAAAAGATGGACATCAACAAGGGTTAACAAAGAGGGGAAAAACTAGAATCCTAGTGCTGGTGGTGGGAATGTAAAATGCTACAGCAGCCATGCAAAAGAAGTTGGTGCATCCTCAAAAAGTTAAACAGAATTACCATATGACCAAGCAATTCAATTTCAACATAGGCAGAATAGGTGTTTTATAAAAAAAAAAAACAAAAAAACAAAAACAACAAAAACAAAAACAAAAAAAACCTGGGGAGCCTGAGTGGCTCAGTTCCTAAAGCATCCAACTCTTGAGTTCAGTTCAGGTCATGATCTCATGGTTGTGAGATTGAATCCACGTCCATGCCCAGCGCAGAGCCCACTCTCTCTCTCCCTCTCCTTTTGCCCCTCCCCAGCTGTCTCTCTTTCCCTCTCAAAAACAACAACCCATATACTAACATTCACAGAAACATTATTCACAATAGCCAGAAGGTAGGAACAACCCAAATGTCTATCAACTGATGAATGGATAAACAAAATGCTACACATCCATACAATGCATTATTCAGCATAAAAAGGAATATGTATTGATACATGCTACAAAATAACCTTGAAAATATTATGCTAAATGAACAATGCTAGACACAAAAGGTCACATATCCTATGTTTCCATTTATATGAAATATCCAGAATAGGGAAATTTATAGAGACAGAAAGCAAATTACTGGTTGATGGGGGCTGGAGCAAGGAGGAAATGAGAATTGCCTGTGTAATGGGTGTACAAGGTTTCCTTTTGTGCTGATGGAAAAAGTTCTGGAACTAAACAGTGACAATGCTTGCACAACATTATGAGCACACTAAATGTTACTAACGGCAAATTTCTGTTATATGTATTTTACCATGGTAAAAAAAAAAAAAAAAAGTCTAAGTCATTAGTACTTGAATAAAGAAATACAAATAGAATGTGCCAAAAAAAAAAAAAAAAAAAGCCCTTCTTCTATTATTCTATCCAGCTACACCTTCTCCCCGCTAGGTCCAATCAATCACCAAGCCTATTGATTCAAGCTCTAACAATTTTCAAATCTGTCCACCTGTCTCCACCCTGCCGTAACCTAGTTCAGGCTTCCGTCATTCTTTGCTGGATAATTATCAAGGTTTCTCAACTGCTCTCCCATTTTCTAACCTGGTTTTCCTCCAAACCATTCTTCTCATCATATGGATTTTCTTAAATACAGACTTCAGTGTATTTTCTCCTTAAAATCTATTCATTGGTTTCCAAAGTCCCAAATCTCTAATGAAACTGCTCAATATTCTAACGATCTTAGGTCTCTGGTTTCATTTCTAAGCACTTCCTACCTCACCATGTTTGCTACAGGCACCTTCTTTCAATACCTCCAACATTCCATGCAGGTCTTGCTTCTCTTGCCACCTGGACTTTAGAACAATTTTTACCCCTTCCTTATGTCATCTCATCCTTCTGTGCTCAGATGAGATGCCACCTTCCCTGAGAAGCCTTCCCTTAAGTCCCCAAGCTGAGTTAGCTACTTCTTGGAGGTTCTCTTAATATTTTCCCCAACATGGTACTTTTCATTTTGAATGCTTTAAATGTACCTGAATTGCTTGGTTAGCCATTTCTCCCATGAGACTTAGACTTTCTGGGGCAAGAGACCATGTCTGTCTTTTTCACAATTGTATCCTGAATGCTTCTGGTGTATCTATAGCTTCTGGTGCATATTAAGGGCTTGAGAGTATGTGTTAAATGCATAAAAGGAATACGCACATAAAGACATATAATCTATTTTTAAAATCTAGTTGTATGTATAATTTTATATACTTTGTTCACGTGACATTTTAAATGTTTTCCCTTTGTCATAATATACTTTTAAAAAATTTTATCAGCTATATAATATTCCATGAGATGGAGGTACCCTAAGTTAAACACTTGCTTACTAATGGATGCACATTATTTTCATATTTCTATTAATATAAAATAGCTTGGGGGTGCCTAGCTGGCTCAGTCAGAAGAGCACTGATTCTTGATCTTGGGGTTGGGAGTTCAATCCCCATGCTGGGTGTAGATATTAAATAAATAAACCTTAAAAATAAATAAATAAATAAATAAAATAGTTGGAAAAACACTGTTGTACCCAATCTTGGTCTGAATTTCTAAATAATTCCTTGGGCTAGATATGTAGAATTAAAAATCGCTTGGTCATAGACTTTAATTTTAAAAATATTTCTGATTATAGATGCAAACCTGTTATTATAGAGAAACTGGCAAATACAGAAAAGAATATAGAACATCCAACCACTTGGAGATAATTAACATTTTGCAAGTTTGTTTTCACTCATCTTAATCTCTAACAGAAATGGGATTCTATTGCTCATGTGCTCTGTTTCCCTAGACCAGTCTGACCCATGTTGTTATATGTTTTCAATGCTACATATTATGCCAAAGTATTATTCTACCATAATTTACTTATCTGTCTCCCTACTGCTGAGTTCTATGCTTCACTTTCCCTTTTATAAAATGGGGATAATAACAGTATATACCTCAAAACATTACAATTAATTTTTCATTTTTTTATTGTGGTATGTAGAACCACATGTAGTTGTAGAACTATTACATGTAGTAGTATGTAGTAGAACATACTATATGTATGAACATATACAGAACATAAAATTTGCCATTTAAAATTTTAAGTGTACAGGGGCGCCTGGGTGGCTCAGTCGGTTGAGCGCCGACTTCGGCTCAGGTCACGATCTCGCGGTCCGTGAGTTCGAGCCCCGCATCGGGCCCCTGTGCTGACAGCTCAGAGCCCGGAGCCTGTTTCGGATTCTGTGTCTCCCTCTCTCTGACCCTCCCCCATTCATGCTCTGTCTCTCTCTGTCTCAAAAATAAATAAACGTTAAAAAAAAAAATTTTTTTAAAATAAAATTTTAAGTGTACATTTCAGTAGTATTAATTATAATTTTAAAAGAGTTAATAGATGTATTGTATTTAGTAAGTACCAGCACTATCTTGCACATAGTAGGTGCTAGATGAATATTTGCTATTACTATTATGTATCTCTGTATTTCAGATCTCCTTCGGATAAATTCCTAAAAATAGAATTGTAGGATCAATTATTGTAAGGCAGAACTGTTAGTGGCTCCTTATTCTTTTTCCTATTTTTTGCTTAATAACAGACTCCTCAAATTGTGGTTGGGCTATGACTACCTGGAATAAAGACCACATTTCAGGGGCGCCTGGGTGGCGCAGTCGGTTAAGCGTCCGACTTCAGCCAGGTCACGATCTCGCGGTCCGTGAGTTCGAGCCCCGCGTCAGGCTCTGGGCTGATGGCTTGGAGCCTGGAGCCTGTTTCCGATTCTGTGTCTCCCTCTCTCTCTGCCCCTCCCCCGTTCATGCTCTGTCTCTCTCTGTCCCAAAAATAAATAAAAAACGTTGAAAAAAAATTTTTTTAAAAAAAGACCACATTTCAGGGGTGCCTGGGTGGCTCAGTCAGTTGAGCAACTGACTCTTGATTTCAGCTCAGGTCATGATCTCATGGTTTGAGAGACTGAATCCCATGCTGGACTTCGTGCTGACAGCGTGGAGCCTGCTTGGGATTCTCTCTCTCTGTCCCTCTCCTGTTCTCTATCTCAAAATTAAAAAAAGACCGTATTTCCCAGTTTCCCTGTGTAGCTGTGTGAGTAATATCTGGCTAATAGGAGTGAGAATTGTTGAAAGTTTACTTAGAGGAAGTGAATAAGTATCCCCTCAATCCTTCCTGATGGCTGGAAATGTGAATGTGATAGATGGAACTTGAGAAGCCACAGATGACTCCCACTCCCACAGATGCTCCCACTACCTGGGAATCATATATTAAGGATGGCAGACAAGAAAGCTGGATCCGTCATGACGATAGAGCAAAGTCCAGGACCACTTAAGAGCAAAATCTGCTATCTTGCTTAAGAGGTACTCGTTTTGAGGGATGCCTGGGTGGTTCAGTCAGTTAAGTGTCTGACTTTGGTTTGGGTCATGATCTCATGGTTTGTGGGTTCGAGCCCCACATTAGGCTGTGGGCTGAGGGCTCAGAGCCTGGAGCCTGCTTTGGATTCTGTGTCTCCCTCTCACTCTGCCCCTCCCCAACTCACACTCTGTCTCTCTCAAAAGTAAAAGAAAAACATAAAAAACTTTTTTTAAAAGAGATCATTGTTTTGATACTTTAATACTCATGACTTAATATCTTACATGATATAAAAGAATATGACATGATTTTAAGATGTATCAGTTTATCTTCCTACCATCAGAGCTGACTGCTAAAGTGATCTTTTCAAAGCTTTGTTTTTTTGAAACGTCCTGTGTAGTAATGAATTTGGCTGGCCTTTGTCCCGTTACTGGCAAGTAGCCTCTCAATCTCTGGGATTTCCTAACTGATAAAGAGTATCTATGATCTGTGGGTCTCTAGGTAGCTTAAGCTAAAAAGATGAATGACTCCAGTTGGGGGCTGGTAATGCCAGGAAGACCAGATGTATCAGATTATCACTTGATAATGAGCCTGACTTCTGATGGGGAGGAGAGCTAGAAACTGTGTTCAACCCCATGGTCACAGATCCAAACAATCATTCCTTCATAATGAAACCCCAATGAAAACTCTGGACATGAAAACTCAGGTGAGCTTCCCTGGTTGGCAGTACATGTTAACATGCTGGGGGAGTGGTGGTATGCCTTGATACTATGGACAGGTAACAAGAGAAACTTTGCATATGGGACTCTCCTAGACCTCACTCTATGCATTTTGGGGGTGGGGGGAGTTGGTTCTGGTTTGTATTCTTCTATAATACTGTCATCATTCCTGAGTTCTGTGAATCAGCACCCTGAGGGGGTAATGGGAACCTCCAGATTTATAGTCATTTGGTCAGATTTTTAAAAAACCACAACTTTACTTAATTTGCATTTAGCATTTTTCATGTTTGTTATATTTTTTCTCTGTCAGTTGCACATTCACATCCTATATTGTTTTCTAGTACCCCTAACAATCTGTTCCCCTTTTATGATCAAAAACATTCTCACATCCTGAGATAAACTGGTTATATTAATCTACATTTTTTACTTTTATAGTTTTATGTTTCACATTTGATGGAGTTGAGGACATGCTATCCCAAAATGTGGCATCCTGGCATACTGAATATTTCAAGCTGAAGGAATCTGAGTAGGTACAGGAAAGATTTTCTACCTTCTCCTGAAGCAGGTCATAAGACCCTCATGTGAGAGGTGCTCTCCCTATACTCAGATGAAAGAAGCATCCTTATCTCCAAAGATAGATTTTGAAAGGATTCTGAATGAATAGGATATGCTGTTTTCCCCAGGTTACTATCCTTAGCTCAAACCCTTTTTTGCCCTATCACATTTTTCCATGATTCTCCACTCTTCATCAAACCTAGCATCAAAACACTCAGGTTTAAACACGTCTTTAGTCTTCATTTCCTTAAGAAGGTTCTGGTGTAATGTAAAACATCCTTTAAATACATTTGTACCCTTTTTCTTGTTAATCTGTCTTTTGTTAATAGAGGTCCCAGCTGCGAATTTGGATGGGTAGAGGAAAAAGATATTTTTCCTTCCCCACAGTTTCAGTATAAATATTCATCTAGAAACTGCTCTGGGTATGGTTGGAGTTGAAGACGTATTTTCTGCCAAACAAGAAACTAATAATTAAGTGTGAGGTACACTGCTGGTTTAAGATATGTATTTATAATGGCTTTAGGAATTAGTCTACTATTCCTAGTTCAGTAGAGCAATTTTAAAAATTAGGAAGTTACTGAATATACCTAAAGACAAATGTTTAAGTTTTAAATAAAAATGAGAAAAATGTATGATTTTTTAAAATAAAAATGAGGCAAGCTATATTGTAAGTGTAAGAAAAAAAATTCTCAAAAAAAAATGAGAATCTTTTTTAAAAATCTTTACTTCTGCTATTCATATTCCTATTTGCTCCTTTAATTTCTCACACATAAAGTTCCAACGTACCTCTTGAATGGCTGTCATGACAACATGTTGAACAGATTCCTCCATCATCATAATGGCTTGGATGTACTCTGAAAACAAGAATAATCTGGAATGTCACTGTTCAAGTTAAAGATACTCAAGGGAGTAAAAGGCTTATACTTCATGAATTCTTATAAGTAGTCTCCCATGTTTTGACTCTTCCCAGGAATTCTTCATAAGTGGTTAAATATCTGCACCACAGGTAAAGTAAAGGCTGAAAGTTACAGTAGTTCTTTCTTTAAGAAACCACACCCACCACCCCATTAATTTACAAAGTTTGAGGCTACAAGCTAAAGGTCACAGGAATACAGTATCTCAGGAATGCAAGACAATGAATTGGCAAAGCCTAAAGCCAGGATGGAAAGAACTCCTTATTGCTATTCCTAAAATTTAGAAATCTTTCACATTATACTTTGTTACAAGTTAAAAAAAAATAACTCTGAAGTCTGTGCCTTATGCTTGTGTGACAAAGCACTGCACTGTGTACAATTTCTACCTTAATATTTTCTGCTATAGAATAGAAAAATCTTAATAAACCAGAGAGTTGCTTAGGACAATGAATTAAGATGAAATTAAGATAGAAACTGATACCATAAAAAAATAAATATTGCATAACCCTGGACTTTAAAATACACACATCTCTAATAAGCTGAAGTACCAACTTCATCAATCTTACCCTCGCCACTGCCAAAAAAAGAGAAGGATCTCTCAGCTGTCAGTAATGAAAAAGCTGAAAAAAATTATTTGTCTCCTAAAAACAAAGCCCTAGAAGTACTTTTCCTTATTTGCAAATCCAACAATGAATGGAAAAAGTGGCATTAAGCATAAAATAAAATCAACAGGCCAGGTGGGTTCTAACAAACATGGTAAATACATTTTAATAAGAAACATTTAAAAGAATAATTAGGAAATTTTAGTCTCAACCTGCCTCTCTCCACATACATCCAAAAAATCCTCTCCATACGTACACCAAAAACTTGTCTCTGCACTTCAAGTATTACATGATGGGAGTCTTACTGTGAAATTGTTAAAGTGAACTTACGAGACTCATGTATTTGGAATGCCAAGGTGTATAAAGCTGTGTGTGTCAGACAACTTATTAAAAACAAACAAACAAACAAACAAAACCAAAGTATTTTGACAACACTACTAAATTGTGACATTCTGACATCCTGGTTATTGATGCCAAAGATTTTAAAAAACATGTTTTTAAGCAAGTGTTGTTCTTAGGATACTTGTACCCAATCAAATGTGTGGTGACACAAACATACACAACACACTTAAATCACAGGTATTTTCTTAGGATAATAGTAGGAATGTATCAGAACCACTATTTGGGGAAAAAAAAATTCTTTAGTCTGAGCTCCGTTTCCTGTTCTGTTTTGTTAATGAGGAGCATCCTCTAAGTGTTGGAATGCAAGGGAGTGCTTGTAGATGTTCTGTTCAGAGCTACTACACACAGAATCCCAGGGCTATGGAGAAAATGGCATAGCTAGGATGACTAACAGCCCTCAAAATAAAAGACTGTGAACATGGAAAAGAAAAAGCAGTGGCACTGATAATGGGGAAGGAAACTTAATGACAGCCTATTGGAAGTGAAGAAACTAACAGTGGGAACAGGGAGGTAAGGAAGTTAGTAAGGTGTGAGAGGGGAAGCGTTAGTTAAGAAGCGGTGTTGCCACGTCAAGGCCCTTCCCCGCGAACACCGTAAAATGCTACATGATAAAATGATGATGACAACTACGTTAATGTACAAATTTTGAAAAGAAAAAAAATTTACAAATCTTGTGTCCAAAATATAAATATATATGATTATTGGGTGCAGATCTATGAGGCAATGAATGAGGTGTGCTATGTCACAGAGTTCATCCTGAAAACAGCTTTTTTAATGCCAAAATTTATAGCAGGTGAGTATGAGGAGCATGATTTAAACATGGAGAGACATGGGTTATTGTCCTTGCCTAGCCTTTCACAAACCAGAAACCTTGGGCAAATCATGTAATACTTAGTTTTCCTCATGTGTATAAAGTATTTTTTTTGTTCTATGAGTACTTAATAAAGTACCAGGCAGAAGACAGACACTTAGAAATTATTAGTAGTATGTTTTATGTTACTAATATTTGCCTTTTCAATTTTACCACCATTTATTTGCCCTGTTTAGGAAGACAGATGGCCAACATAAATGTATGTTAAGTCAATGTTCTGAGCAATTGCTCCTTACTTTTAGTAACTGAAAAACTCATCTAAACATAAAAGCTTTTTTATCCGTATAGCACTTTACGGATTACAAAGTAAATACGCATATACAATTTCATTTACTCCTCACGACTATCAGGTTTTGTATCCTCATTCTGTACATGTGGAAATGGGCCGAGTACCTAGTCCAAAGTCAGTCAGGTAGTAAATGGCAGAGCCGCTTTAGTAAGCCTCACATTACACTGAAAATCTGAACTCAGGAATTCATTTACTTTGATTCTTGGTTCTCAACTATGTTTCTGAAAACAGGGAATGCCCTCTGGATAAATAAGATGTTAAAATCCTGTTCAAAGGTTTCATCATTTATACACAATTTCAAGGGAAAAAAATGAATCTAGGTGTTACACAGGACTCTTGGTCTGTGTGAGAATCTGGATAAATATTATGATTGCTTTCCATAGGACTACGAATATAGGTAACATTCTTGTCTTTTCCTGTGATAAATATAATTGGTCAACTCTTAACAGGTATGCTGCTTCCAAGAGTAGGTGAATCTCCTAACAGAATAAGCACATAAGAGGTCATTATCTGAATTCAGTCAACTACATTAAATAATTTTCATACACCTTTTAAAATCAAAGCATCTACTTAGAAATTTAATGTGTCTGGAATCTTATTTATAGCAATCTTCTAACTTTTGGCAAAAAACTTTTAGACATCTTAGTAATATATAAAAATCACAAATGTAGAAAGTTCTCCATTTTAATTGTTAAACTGAATAAAGAAAACTAAAACTTACTGTAAGAGCATGCATACTAAAATCTAACAGGAATGAGGACAAAGAGAAATAAATATATTGTTAGAAAAAAATTCCCGGATCACACACCAATAAAACTAGTCACAGTTTCAAGAAAACAATATTGACAGCTATTAAACTTATCACATTAGAACACTGAAAAGGTATAGACAATTTAAATAAAAATCTGTTTTGCATTACCAGGAGTGAGGAAGAAGGAATAAGAAAAAAAAATCTTTGGGTTTAAAACATAAAAACCTCCGTCTTCTACGAAGTTCATACAGTAACAGTAAAACGCTGTGCCCTCATTGTTTGGAGTAGTCCCTATGTACCTTTCTTCTATTTCATCACCCCTCATCCCTTCCTTACTACTCTCTAATTATAGTGGTGGGTTTTTTCAGTCTCTCAAAGATAACCTAAGTCATTATGACATTCAGTTTCTACTACTCAGATTACTCTTCATCCATCTCCACATCTTTGCTTAAATAACTTCCCTGGCCCATTACACTTTACCTTCACAGCACTCATTCCCATTCAGACCACACAGTTATTATGTGTGACATTGCTTCCTGCCCTCCCTCCACTCACCAACCTGTTCCACAAGGGAAGGTACCGTGTCTGCTCTATCTGGCAATGTGCTCCTAGCCCCAGCATAATGCAGGAGTTTGGTAAATATTTGTGAAATAAATCCTTCATACTTGCAATCTAAAGTATCCAATTTTAAGTTCCCAGAGCTAAACTGATCCAGTATAACATTACCATTATTACTGAGATTAATTTAGCTGGACATTCTCCAATTAACAGTAAATTTCATCACATTCACTGTAGCTAAAACTAATCTAACTCAAAGAATTATATAGTCCTGCAGATAGGGAGAGAATCCTCATAATCAAATTTATTCTAAGCTGCAATACTCTTTTAAGCTTGCAAACAAAGTACTAGCAAAATCATAGAAAATGGCATTGTTTGAGGGTGGCCTTGTGAAGATGCTATTGTTTGTACTAGTGATTTATATATAATCTATACAATATGTATTCCTTTGCTTAATTATTTTAAATGCATACCCTAACATCAAATAAATTACCTTGCTTCTGTTCGCAGTTCACAGCACAGCCTAAGATGAGTTGAAGCATCCTTCCGAGCTCTGCGGCATCAGAATGTTCCCCAATGAGGTTCACATCAGGAAGGGTAAAGTCATTAATTTGCTGTCCTAAAATCTGAATAGAGACAAAAGGATTAGAACTGCATTTACATTTATATGTCCAAATAAAAATATTTGATACAAATTAGCTCATCAGCACCAGAAACTCATTGCTAAGGGCAGAGCTATTACATCAATTTCACTTTCAATTTCTATTTTTACCTCCTATAAGCTAAATTATAATGATCTTGATTTAGAAATTTAGTCCCAATCTGGTATATGGTATGAACACTGAGAAAAGAAACTGAATACTTTGATTCCTTCACCAGCTCCCAAAAGAAAAATTCTCTGAAGTTCAAAGCAGAGCCAGAGAGGTTCTGAACAAGGGAGCACCAGAAGGAGCAGAGATTAAATATAGATTCATGCCTATATTCAATATCATTTAACCCCAAAATGCTGATAGCCAAATACCTGTATCAGGAAGGAAACAGAGGATTCCTTTATGGGGAAATTGGTCCCAAATGAAATGAAATATATGCAGACAAACGGGTAGGTTCCTATCTAATAACCCTACAGTGAATAAAGAAAATCCTAGAAGCACACAAGCAGGATGAATAAGGCACTAGTGTTACAGGTGAGCAGGGCAAGAAGCACAGTACCTGGTGGCTCACGGTAAGAGCTATGAATTTGATTCTCAATAGGAAACCACGAATAACTTTTGAGAAGAATGACATAATCAAATTTTCATTTTTAAAAATCATTTTGGTTTTAGAGTGAAGAATAAGAACAGACTGTAGACGGGCAAGAGTGAAATCAGGGTTACCAGTCAGACTACTCTAGAAATATAAGCAAGAGCTAATGATGGCATGGTATAAAGTAGTGGCAGTAAAGAAGGAAAAAGCTTTATTTTGGAGATTTAGGTCTTATGACAATATTTAAAAAAAGGAAGGACTATAGGATGACTTATAGGTTTTGGACCACTTACTGAGTTGTGAAGATAAATGATACAAGTATAGATGTAGGTATAAATGAAAGTAAGTTCATGGGGTAAAAACAGTTAAGTAACATGGGCGTCTATGCTTTGTTGTGTTCATTTGATTATCTGTGATCATGAAATTTAAAGTAAAACTAGTTCCACTGCCTGATTTTTAATACCTTGACTGTTCTGATGCAGACTCAGAGGATAAACTGAGTTAATCTAGGGATGGAGGTTTGCCACGGAATAAAACTAATGTAAGCAAGGGAGTTGGCTATAATGCCTGCATTCTAAACTACCTTCATAAGAGGAGAAGAGGAGAGAGTTCATATATGGCAGAAAGTAAAGTATAACATTAATAATCATCTACACACTATCCACGTTACAGTGAAAAAGAGCCTCTATTTAGTAACCACCTAACAGATAGTTGTTTGAACCAACATCTAAAACAATGGAAGATAAGCTGCTTTTTAATTTTGAGGTAAATTTTCCTTTACTCGAAACCACTGCAAAATATTGTAAAATTAAATTTCCTATAGTAATACTTCTAAGCAGAGTGAGAAAAAAGTTCCTACCTCATGATTGTAATCCAGGATTCCTTTTAAAATTTTCTTTAAATTGCTTATCTGTTCAGAGAGAGATAAAACAACTGGGTAAAAGTCAAGCATAGATCAAAATATAATTTAACATAAAAAATTTCTGAACCAACTAATCATTCTAGTTAATCATAAATATAAAAAATAAAACTCAACAGCATATGTGAATTCCATAATCACCAAAAAAGGACTATCAGTGGCTTAATTTATGTGATCTCAAGAGATTATAATAAAAAAATTAAGTTTCCAATCATGTTAAATTTTCAATGTTATGATCACACTGACAGAAACTGGAAGGTAATTGAACAAGACTTAACAGTAAGATTAAAAGTAACAGATTTTCCGCAAGTAAAGAAAAAAATGTACCATCCTTACTGAAAACATCCTCTAGTACTGTCTTCCCTAGAAAAATGGAGTTGCATCTCACATAGAGGTTAAATTCTAAAATTAGAGCATTAAGCGAAAATTACGGTCAAAATTAGGTTTGGAAATGTCTCCAAATTTTCTTCACTGTCAGAAAAGACTGCTGATTGTTTTGTTTCTTTTTAAGGACTGCTGATCAGTTGAGCACCAAATACTGAGGAGCCATATGGTTAAAAATATACTATGTTGAAATGCTAGTACAACACCCGGCACTGCAAGATACTTGTGGTACAAGAAGCATCCTCTAGAAGCAAGAGAGGGTGAGGGACCAACATGTTTCCTATCACTCAGCCACTCTAAAGTAAGGGTTCACTGGCTTATATGTTATCTGAGTGAAATGACAGGCACGATAACCTGCACTATTTTAAGCTGTTATTTTTTCCTTTTTTTTTTTTTTTGACCCATCTCATTCAGTTGATACTGTGTTAAGTTAAATGTGTATACGACAGGATTCTGTTGACCCTAACTGTCCCTACCCAACAGTAGTAGCTGAAGATGTCCTAGGACAGAAGTACACAGTAGGACAGAAGTCACAGTAGAACCTGTGACTATCAAGTAACAGACACTCAATCATGGCAGTGCAATCCATTGCAATCAGATGTATTTATTTCTAAGGGAGAATATAAACTGAAAACTTATTTAAAAAAAAGCTCATAAAGAAAACGAATATGTTCATATTTCTAGAAAGATTTGGGGACATGGCAAATATACAATATACTTTATTTCCTTTATTTTAGAATGTTTGGGTTTTTTTTTTCATATTTTAACATTTAAAATTAACATGTCTTAAAAATCAATGTGTTCATTTAAAATGATAGTTGAGGGACGCCTGGGTGACTCAATTGGTTAAGTGTCCAACTCTTGATTTCGGCTCAGGTCTCTCAGGTCATGATTTCACTGGTTCATGAGACCGAGTCCCATGTCGGGCTCTGCACTGAGTGTGGGGCCTGCTGGAATTCTCTCTCTCTCTGCTGCTCCCCTACTTGTTCTCTCTCTCTTTCAAAATAAATAAGCATTTAAAAAATAATAAAATGGTAGTTGATTTCCTATTAATCCCAGTTCTGAATATTAAGAATATGATAAAGTTTTTCCCCTTCTCTATATTACTGTCTCTGCCACACTAATGATACTAAAGATGAAGACAGGATGTATGTTTATGTGTGTGTTCTGTGCATGCAAGTTGGGTAAAGAACTCCCTCTTTGGTCAAGATAGCAAGCAAACACAAAATGATTCGTAGCATTTTTTTTTTTTTTAATATATGAAATTTATTGTCAAATTGGTTTCCATACAACACCCAGTGCTCATCCCAAAAGGTGCCCTCCTCAATACCCATCACCCACCCTCCCCTCCCTCCCACCCCCCATCAACCCTCAGTTTGTTCTCAGTTTTTAACAGTCTCTTATGCTTTGGCTGTCTCCCACTCTAACCTCTTTTTTTTTTTTTTTTTCCCTTCCCCTCCTCCGTGGGTTTCTGTTAAGTTTCTCAGGATCCACATAAGAGTGAAACCATATGGTATCTGTCTTTCTCTGTATGGCTTATTTCACTTAGCATCACACTCTCCAGTTCCATCCACGTTGCTACAAAGGGCCATATTTCGTTCTTTCTCATTGCCATGTAGTACTCCATTGTGTATATAAACCACAGTTTCTTTATCCATTCATCAGTTGATGGACATTTAGGCTCTTTCCATAATTTGGCTATTGTTGAGAGTGCTGCTATAAACATTGGGGTACAAGTGCCCCTATGCATCAGTACTCCTGTATCCCTTGGGTAAATTCCTAGCAGTGCTATTGCTGGGTCATAGGGTAGGTCTATTTTTAATTTTCTGAGGAACCTCCACACTGCTTTCCAGAGTGGCTGCACCAGTTTGCATTCCCACCAACAGTGCAAGAGGGTTCCCGTTTCTCCACATCCTCTCCAGCATCTATAGTCTCCTGATTTGTTCATTTTGGCCACTCTGACTGGCGTGAGGTGATATCTGAGTGTGGTTTTGATTTGTATTTCCCTGATGAGGAGCGATGTTGAGCATCTTTTCATGTGCCTGTTGGCCATCCGCATGTCTTCTTTAGATAAGTGTCTATTCATGTTTTCTCGTAGCATTATTTTAAACATCCACAATTGTTTTATACATGTTACACCATATAAAAGTAATCATTTAATTGCCTCTTATTCAAAGATTATTTAGAAATTAAAACAGTGGCTTAAACAGTGTTCATTCACTCTAGCTTAGTTTAAAAAAGGGAATTAAATGTTGGCAGACTCAATATTTAAGCAATCAGTGAATATTGTTCATCAAATATGTGTTTTATGAAAGAAATAAAAAGGGGACGCCTGGGTGGCGCAGTCGGTTAAGCGTCCAACTTCAGCTCAGGTCATGATCTTTCGGTTCTTGAGTTCAAGCCCCACATCAGGCTCTGTGCTGACAGCTCAGAAGCCTGCTTCGGATTCTGTGTCTCCTTCTCTCTCTGCCCCTCCCCCATTCACGCCCTGTCTCACTCTGTCTCTCAAAAATGAATGTTTAAAAAAAAAAAAGAACTAAAATGACAAACTAAGTTTAACATATCTTAAGTCCAGGGGCTTCACATTCTTACTCATTTGCATTTCTGAGTCTCTACCTATCTATATCAAAGAGAAATGGGCAGCATCGTGGAGACTTGCAGAGATAAAACAACTCTGTGTCTTCATTGTGATTATGGGAAACCACGTATCGATAGAGCTACACAGAACTGTACACAAAAACACGAAAAAACATAGATAAATCTGGTGAAAGCTGAATGAACTGGATTGCATCAATGTCAGTTCCTTAGTTTTGATATTGTATTATAGTTATGCAAGATGTAACCACTGGGGAAACTGGGTGAAAGGTACACAGAACTTCTCCACATTTTGTTTTGCATCCCCTGTGACTCTAGAATTATTTCAAAATATAAAGTTAAAAAAATAATTTAGTGGGTTGCAACTAATGTTTTTTAAAATCAAAACATCAGTGCACAGATTAAGGGAACTATATCTGCACATACATTTAGTTGACAGTAGGCTGCAATGTAAACTGTATTTCTTACCGTGGGTTCTGGTCAAAGAAGCTTGAGAAATAATGGAACTTAAGGCTACTAGGATAAAAATGAAAATATTTCATTCTGTGAGTGCTCTGGACTCAGTCAACTATAATCAGTATTTTCTCATTATTAGTAACAACACCACCGGCAACTAACATTACATGTGCACTATCCTAAGTACGTTATATATACCAACTCATTTATTTCTGTGAGGTAGATCCTTTTACTATCCTCATTTTACAAATAGGGAATCTGAGGTACAGAACAGTTAGGAGGACTTCCCCAGACAGTAAATGTAAAGTTATGATATGAATACAGGCACTATGGCTCTAGAGTCCATGCCATTAGTCATGGTGCTTTACTAACTCACACTATGTATCTTTGTGAGCAACCTCAGGTTACCTCCAATCTTTAATTCTGGATTATTTCACTACAGGCTGTCTAGGTTTCTAAAGCTCACTGGACACATCAGATAAAATTCCAACAAATATTACACACATACTACTAAAAGACCATTTAACAGATGGAAAAATAAAAAGAAAATACCTTTAGCCTCCAATTATCTCCTACTTCGGTTTTGATTCTGTTCAGCCAATTTTCATCAAAATATGCAGGATCTCTGCAAATCAGAAAAAGCTAGCATATTAAGATCATGCAGCTATCAAGCTTAAAAAAAAAATGAAATCTATCCTTTAACTGCAACATAAAAATGTATTTACCACATACCAAGCAATTAAAGAACTCAGTCTGGAGATTGGATGCAATTTTCGCAGATTTCTCTAAAATCAACCTATTACCAGAGCATCATAAAATATGCATGTATATATACATATATGTATACACACATATATATATACATACACACACACACACACATATTTATATATACATCATATATAACGTATATTACGTATATATACATACATTTCCCCCAAAAAAACAAACTAGAAAAATGGGCGCCTGGGTGGTTCAGGCAGTTAAGAATCCAACTTCAGCTCAGGTCATGATCTCACATTCATGGGTTTGAGCCCCATGTCGGGCTGTGCTGACAGCAGGGAGCCTGCTTCAAATTCTGTCTCCTTCTCTCTCTGCCCCTTCCCCACTCACGCTCACACTCACTCTCTCTCCGTTGGTAAACATTAAATTGGGATGCCTGGATGGCTCATTCAGTGAAGCATCTGACTTCGGCTCAGGTCATGATCTCATGGTCCATGAGTTTGAGCCCCGCATCGGGGTCTGTGCTGACAGCTCGGAGCCTGGAGCCTGCTTCAGATTCTGTGTCTCCCTCTCTCTCTGCCTCTCCTCCACTCACTCTCTGTCTCTCAAAAAATGCATAAACATTAAAAAAAATTAAAGGTAAACATTAAAAAAATAAAAATAAAAGTTGTAACATACAGTTGATATATTTATTTTTTTAACTAAAAAATAAAATTACTTATTTTGAGAGAGGCAGAGACAGAGAATCCTAAGCCACCTCCACACTCAAAGCGTGGAACTTGATCCCAACAAACAGTGAGATTATGACCTGAGCCGAAATCAAGAGTCAGACACTCAACCGAGTCACCCAGGTGCCCCTACGGTTGATACATTAAAAAAAAAAAATTTTTTTTAATGTTTATTTATTTTTGACAGAGAGAGACAGAGACAGAGAGAGAGAGCGAGCATGAGTGGGGGAGGGGCAGAGAGGGAGGGAGACACAGAATCTGAACCACGCTCCAGGCTCTGAGCTGTCAGCACAGAGCCTGACGCGGGGCTCAAACCCACGAACTGTGAGATCATGACCTGAGCCAAAGTTGGGCGCTCAACCAACTGAGCCACCCAGGTGCCCCTACGGTTGATACATTAAAAAAAAAAAAATTATAGAGGAATATGCTACTTTGGAATTAACATAATGTTTAGATACAATAATATCTAAAAAGTCAAAATCAATGACACAATTTTAAACAGACAAAAGAAATATATCAAGAAAAAAGTTAACATTAGCCTTTCAGTTAATATTTCAATGACCTCCATCACTTAATATTTTGAAGGTCACCAATAAATAATAAATGCTATTAAAATTTCAATTCCTTCAAACAGTATAGATTGAGAACCACTTTCTCAATGTAATACTAAGCATTAGACATGTTGGACATATGTGGACATGTGTCACGTGGACATATTTAAAACACCTGTGAATATACCTATACTTATTTTTCTTAGGAAAATCTCTCAAACTATGATAAATAGTAGAAAAAAAAATTTTTTTTACCCTGGTATGATCCTCATTTTAAGGTTTTTGAAACTAATGCTCTATGACATTATTTGTTCAAGACCAGAGACTGAATACCTATGTTTATCCTGCTTTAGCAAATGCTAAGTCCAAAGATCTTTCCATAACACCACAGCTGTCTCCATTTACCCAAAAAACATAATGGCAATGAAAGAAATATGTTAGAGAAAAAAAAAAAATCTACATTTCAACTTATATTGTCACTCAAACTGGAAGTACAATCTGTGCTAAATTTTGTTGATATATTTACATGAAGTCACATGCTATTTATAATTTTTAATGTTACTATTAAGAAAGAAAAATATATTTATTTAGGTATAAAATTTATGAAAAAAGTTACAACTAAGTTACCTCTGTATAAATCTATTATTTTTTTATTTTCAAATTTTTATTTATTTTTTATAATTAATGATTGTTTTAAAGCTTGTATCAAAGTGAACATTAACTTTGTACCTACTTTTAAAAACAGCTTGAGTTAGAATTCATATACCATACAACTCATCCATTTAAAGTATACAATGCAATGGGTTTTAGTACATTCACAGAATTGTACAACCTAACCACAATCTTATGTCAGGACATTTCCATCTTCTCAAAAAGAAATCCTTAGCTACCTGTAACTCCCCATTTCCCTCTCTCTCTCTCTCTCCAGTCCCTGGGAATTACTCCTCACCCTTGTGTCTTTTTGGGTTTGCCTATTCTGGACATCTCATATAAATGAAATCATACACTGTGTGGTCTTTTGTGTCTGGCTTCTTTCATTTAGTATGGTTTTAGGATTCATTCATATCGCAGTATGTATCACCACTTCATTCCTTTTTATGGCTCAACAATATCCCATTTATGGATAAAATACATTTTGGTAATCTATGCATCAATCATTGTACATTTGGGTTGTCTCTACTTTTTTTTTTTTTAATTTTTTTTTTTCAACGTTTTTTATTTATTTTTGGGACAGAGAGAGACATAGCATGAACGGGGGAGGGGCAGAGAGAGAGGGAGACACAGAACCGGAAACAGGCTCCAGGCTCCGAGCCATCAGCCCAGAGCCTGACGCGGGGCTCGAACTCACGGACCGCGAGATCGTGACCTGGCTGAAGTCGGACGCTTAACCGACTGCGCCACCCAGGCGCCCCAAGGGTTGTCTCTACTTTTTAGCTATTATGAATAATGATGCTCTGAATGTACTAGTTCTGTGTGGACATGTTTCATGTGGGTATATGCCTAGGAGTAGAATTGCAGCGTCCCGTAATAATTCGATGTTTAACATTTGAAGCAAGGTCAAACTGTTGCTTCAAACATTTGAAGCAAGGTCAAGCTGCAGCACTTTACATTCTCACCAGCAATGCATGTTGGTTCCAATTTCTCCACAGCCTTGCCAACACTTGTTATTTTCTGTCCTTTTAATTACAGCATCCTAGTGGATGTGAAGTGGTAGGTCACTGTGGTTTTGATTTGCATTTCCTTAATGACTAATCATGTTGAGCACTGACCGTTTGTATATTCTCTCTGGGGAAAAATCTATTCAGTCTTTGCCTATTGGGTTGTCTTTGGGGCACCTGGGTGGCTCAGTCGGTTGAGCATCCAATTTTTGCTCACATCAAGGCTCACTACCGTCAGCCTGTCAACGCAGAGCCCGCTTCAGATGCTCTGACCCCCTCTCTCAGCCCATCCCTCTCTCTCTCTCAATAAATAAATTTTTAAAAATGTATAAGATAAATAAAATAAAATAAAATTTGGGTTCACTTTTTATTATTGAGTTCTAAGAGCTGCTTTTGGGGTTTTGTTTTTGTTTTTAAGTATTCAAGATAAAAGCCCCTTTTCGGTCATAAAATGTGTAAATAATTTCTCACATTCCGTGAGTTGTCCTTTCACTTTCTAAGAGTCTTTTAGCTCTTATACTTAAGTCTATGACCCATTGTGTATGGTGTAAGGGAGTAGTCTAAATGCATTCTTCAGCATGTGGATAGTCATATACCCCTTTTATTTTTAAGCTTCATCTTCTTTAGAATTCAACAAAAGAATAATAAAAATGAAGAGAAACTAATTTGAGTAAGCTTATACCAAAAAAAGGAAACTTACTGGAAGACCACTGAGGTATGTTACGGTACTGAAAAATAACTGGGCCTCACACAGTACTGGAATAAGGATCTGGAAAGCTGTTAGGAATCCAGACAGTACTCTCCTTTCATCTTTGTTTCTGTCCATCTATACCGTTTCTCTCTGCAGACCAACTTTTTTCTGTTTCTCCACATACAATGCTGAAGATAACTGCAGACATGTTCCAAGTCTTCACCACTTCAGTTCAAGCAAATAGTTTAAAGACCAGCCATCATTCAGTCCCAATTCTAAATTCCCAGATCGTTTCAAATAATTCAGCTAGAGTCTCTTTTTCATCCCTAATCCGATTTATATGTAACCAAAAGGATTGAGGGCTGCAAGTAGGACACACACAACTTTAAGAGGAAGAATGACCACATCTGGCAGGATAAGAGTGAGTTTTCAGAGAAAGTGATTGTGAAAAACGGGCAGACCACCCCCAAAAATGTCCTTGTCCCTTAAAACCTCTTGTAAAAATAGATAAGGCAGGGCGCCTGGGTGGCTTAGTCAGTTAACCGTCCAACTTCAGCTGAGGTCATGATCTCGCAGTTCATGAATTAAAGCCCTGCATGCTCACTGCTATCATTGCGGAGCCCACTTTGGATACTCTGTACCCTCTCTTTCTGCTCCTCCCTTGCTCACGCCCATGTGCACTCTCCCCCCTCAAAAAATTAACATTAAAAAAAAAACAGATAATGCAAAGAAAAGCAACAATTGAGTTCTAAAATACCAAAGTATTATAAAAATACAGAAATTAGAAAATATTCAATATTTTTTGATACTTGAATAATCTAAAGAGCATAATCATTGCCAATCAAATGTTAGTCTTCCCAACCAAAAAAAGACTCATAAGGAAGACAATCTGAGTTTGGTGCTATTTGGCTGATAATTAGTCAAAGCCAAAGATGCTGAATTTACTGAGTGGCAATTTAGGGTCACACTGCTTAAAAATACACTTCACCAGCAAGCTCATAAACTTGCAGAAAAGAATGCTTTAAAATGTGTAAGGAGGGGTGCTTGGCTGTTTCAGTTAGTAGAGCACATGACTCTTGACATTGGGATCATGAGTTTGAGCCTTGTGTTGGGGGGTATAGTTTACATAAACAATTAACTTTAAAAATGTGTAAGAAAATTATATACTCTAAGAACTCCTGGGATACTTAATTTGCAATTTAGAACAATACTTATTGTAACTAAAAGAATATCTGAATAAAATATTGCAAATCAAACGCTATGATACAGTTTGCTTATTCCTTAAAAGATTATGTCTAAGCTACGAAGGGAAAACACAAAAACCACTGCTAAGGACTAGTAAACATACCAGTCATTGAATCAGGTACTTTACATTCGCAATGACATTGCAAGGAAGGTATTATTATCCCTCTTACCATTGAAGAATATCATACTCAGAAATTAAATAATTTCCACAAGTTCTATCAGATAATTAAGCAGCAAAGTTGACAGAATAATTTTTGTTAAAAATTATATCAGCAGAGGGGCACCTGGGTGGCTCAGTCAATTGAGCGTCTGTCTCTTGACTTCAGCTCAGGTTGTGATATCATGGTTCATGAGTGCGAGCCCTACATTGGGCTCTGCGCTGCTGACAGTGCAGAGCCTGCTTGGAATTCTCTCTCTGCCCCTCCTCTGCTCTCTCTCTTTCTCTAAATCAATCAATCAATCAATCTTAAGTCAGCAGAGCTCAACACAAAACTGGTTCCAGCAAACAACAATAAAGGTCCTGTGTCTAATTATCTCCTTCATGCATGCTCAATAAACTAGATCCCAAAGAGAAAGACCAATATTGTTCATGGCACTCTATGTTGTTCATTAAGGGTAGGTATTTGTTCCCACTCCTTCCCCATACCTCATTTCTAACACATAGCAAGTTCTCAATAAATATTGTGGACTAAAATATGGGGTGCTTACGTGGCTCAGTTGGTTGAATGTCCAACTTTGGCTCAGGTCACGATCTCGCAGTTTGTGGGTTTGAACCACACATCAGGCTCTGTGCTGACAGCTCAGAGCCTGGAGCCTACTTTGGATTCTGTGTCTCCCTCTCTCTCTCTGTTCTTCCCCTGCTCGTACTCTTTGTCTCTCTCTCGAAAACAAATAAACATAAAAAAACTTTTTTTTAAATATCTGTGGACTAAAATACATTGGGGGGGGGGGGCGCCTGGGTGGCTCACTTGGTTAAGAGTCTGACTCTTGATTTCAGTTCAGGTCATGGTCTCATGGTTATGGGATTAAGCCCCGTGTTGGGTTTTGCACTGACAGCATGGAGCCTGCTTGGGATTCTCTCTCTCCCTCACTCTCTCTGTCCCTCACCTGCTCATACATGAATGCCCTCTATCTCTCTCTCAAAATAAATGAATAGACAATTAAAAAAAAAAAATAAAATAAATGTGGAAAGTGAACTTTTAAGCTATCCATAAGCCTCCAATCTACTACTTGCACAGAACATAGCAAGAACCGTAGTCCAGTCTTCTTATATCCAATGTGACTTTTCCGAGTAATAAATATTGACTCAATATGCAGGCATCTAGCCATAACTGTTTCTGTAAGTAGCTTACAATTTCAGCAATGCTTTCTAAATACCCCTTAATTAATGCTCTCAGGTTATGATCAAACAATATAAATGTACTTTTCTCCAAGTTCTTAATAGATCATAGTTCTGCACAGACATGTAAACAACAACGGATAATCTTACTGGAGCATTCTTCATGAGTAAGAAGCTATCTTTAGCTTCTTACTATGTCCTGTCTCTTGCTAAGAAAAACAAAAAAACAAGAACCTATGAAACGTACAAAACCATTTCCTTAGATTTTTCCAGTAGCACATCTATTTGACTTTAACTTATGTACCAGTCATAGCTTCTTAAGCTAAAAAATAAAAAAAGAGACAGAGAAATAAAAAAAGAAAAAAGCTCATTGACTTTAATACTTAATAAAATTCCAGAAATATATTATCTGCCTGCAGTTAATTGCCTTAACAAAAATAAACATATTAAATTTCATTTGTACTGCTAAATTACTTAAGCACCATAATATTCTTACTGAACTCAGCCAAATCGAGACAGGTCCAAAACCAACACTATGATTCTCTCTTACTATGGCATTTTTATTAGCAAACCTTAGTACTTTTTTAGATATATTGATTCTTAGGTCTATTTTCCTATGTTTTAATTACCCAAAACAATCACTTTGGTCCCCTGACGCTAAATGTCTATTCAAGAGTTAGCTATAGTAATTAAATTTCACATCTATAGTAACAATAAAATTATAGGGAATTATGCTTAGCCCCTACTGTATCAAAATAAGCAATAAAGGCACATAAGGGATAGGCTCTGAGCCAAGGACCAACAACTCAGGGCTCTTTGAAAAGTATCCATTTAAGAGGCTTGTGACCATTGTGCACAGCTTGACCTTCATTTTATCTCTTTTGGTCTCCTATTTTATTTTCCCCTCTTTCTAAAACTCTGAAAACTAGAACTAAAGGCACTCAGAGGCACAACTTACTACTTCTGATTTTACTCTTTCAATCAATATGTGGTTGTGGTATAATAAAAAATATATTTGGTCTTCATCCCTGGTTCTTGGCACTGAGTTCCTAAAACCCTTAAAATGTCCTCAGAAGGAGTGTGTCCTTTGTAATTTATAATGAGCACTTTCTGACCATAACTGAGTTTATGCTAATGAGGTAATTCATCATGGACCCCTAGACAGCTTCAGGATGGAGGCTCGTTCCAAAGGAACAAAACACATAGAGGGTTGGAACTTTCAGCCCCACTTTGACCTCCAGGAAGGGACTGGAGATTGAGTTCATAATTTCAATCATACCTATGGAGTGAAACCCCAAATAAAACCCCTAAAGAACTGGGTTCAGGGAGTTTCTAAGTTGGTGAACACATCAGTGTGCTGGGAGGGTAGTATGCCTGGAAAGGGCATGCAAGCTCTGCGCTGCCCCAGCTCCATACCTTGCCCTATACATCTCTTTCGTTTGGCTATTCTTGGATTTTATCCTTCATGATAAGATTGTAATCATAAATATAAAGCTTTCCTGAGTTTTGTGTCATTCTTGAAAATTACTGAAAGGGGTGGCAGTGGAGGGGAGTTCACAGGAACTCCTGAATTTGTAGTTGGCCAGGAAAAAGTGTGGATGCACTGAAGACCCCATGTCCCCCTGGCATCTGAAGTGGGGGCAGTTTTATGGGACTGAGGCCTTAACTTGTGGGGTCTGTGCTAACTCAGAAGTTAGCATCAGAACTGAAATGCAGGACATCCAGCTGTTATCAGGGAAACTGTTGATGGAAAATGACAGAGTGGTGGTAAACTCTTCTTGGATACAAAAGATAAAAGCTGCTTTAATTTCAAAGCCAAAATTTGTAAGTCCATATTCATTCATTCAATAAATATTTCCAAAATACTTACTATGGAGCAGGATAAGAGGATTAGACTGTAAGGGCGCTGATGATATTAAACAGGTAGTCAAGGCAGGATATATTGAAAAACCAGCCTGTTTCCGATTCTGTGTCTCCCTCTCTCTGTCCCTCCCCCGTTCATGCTCTGTCTCTCTCTGTCCCAAAAATAAATAAACGTTGAAAAAAAAAAAAATTTTAAATAAAAAAAAAAAAAAAAAAAGGGGCGCCTGGGTGGCGCAGTCGGTTAAGCGTCCGGCTTCAGCCAGGTCACGATCTCACGGTCCGTGAGTTCGAGCCCCGCGTCAGGCTCTGGGCTGATGGCTCAGAGCCTGGAGCCTGTTTCCGATTCTGTGTCTCCCTCTCTCTGTCCCTCCCCCGTTCATGCTCTGTCTCTCTCTGTCCCAAAAATAAATAAACGTTGAAAAAAAAAAAAAAATTTTGAAAAACCAGCAAATATTGGTGAAGGCTGGAAGGTGGTAAGAAGAGTGTTGTGTGGATATCTGATTTATGAGAGATCATGTAAAAGTCCTAAGGCAGGAGTTGCCTGATGTGCATAAGGATGAGCAAGGGAACTGATGTGAGAAAGAACACGAGTAAACAAGGCATCAGAATGGTAACAAGTCGTCCAGATCACTTAGGATATACTATTATGAGTACATTGGCTTTTACCCTGAGTGAAACGGGGTGCCAATGAGAATTCTAAGCTAACTAAAAAAATCACTCTGGTAGCTGGGTTCACATTAGACTGTGGGCAGCCAAGTGTAGAACACCCCAGTCAGGAATTATTAACACGATAAAGGGAAGAGATAATGGTGGTCAATGTGGTAGCAATAAAGGTAATAATTTTTAATATAAAACTTCTCCAAACATTCAGAGAAGGAAAATATCATGGTGAACAACCATATGTCAATCATAGAGATTTAACATTCTCCCATATTTGCTCCATATTTGATTTGACATTTTACTCCTAAAAACTCCACTATACATCTCTAATCAGTAAGGCACTTTCTTATAGTTCTGATAATACACCTAATATACAACACTCTCCAAATACCACCCAATATTCAACCTATTTTCAAATTTCCTACATTATCCTTAAAACGTCTGCTATAGTTGATTTGTTCAAATGAGATTCAAGAAAAATCATGCACTGCATTTGTTTGTGTTTTTAAAATTGTGGAAAGAACACTTAACATGAGATCTACCCTCACAACAAAATTTTAAGTGCACAATACTGTTAAGTATAGGCACGATGTTGTACAGCAGAACCCTAGAACTTACTCATCTTGTATAACTGAAACTTTATACTTACTGAACAGCAAGTACCTTTACTTGCCACTTGCCCCAACTGCTAGCTCCTGGCAACTGTCATTCTAATGTCTGTTTCCATGCATTTGATGATTTTAGATACCTCATATAAGTGAAGTCTTGCACTATTTGTCCTGTGATTGGCTTATTTCACTAAGCATAAATGTCTTCCAGGTTCATCCACGTTGTTGCATATGGCAGTATTTCCAAGAACCATGCAATGCATTTGGTTAGTGTCTCTGTCTCACCTCTTCAGGCTCTTTAATTTAAAACAGTCTACCTCCTTCCTTTTTTCTCATGACACTGATTTACTGAGGAGACTAGGTCAATTGCCCTGGGAAATATCTTACTTTCTGGATTTGCCTAATTGTTTCCTCATGATTTAACTTGTTTCTCTAGCCTCTAGCTAAAGGCTAGATTTAGATATATTTTATAGATATATTTTAAAAGTACAGTTATCAGGATTCTTGATAGGTTGGATGTGGGATGGGGAGAAAAAGAAAGTTTTACGGTTTGAGCAACTGGAAGGCAAGAAACGCCAACTGAAATGAAATTTTTGGCTGAGTGACTTTTGGGTAGCAAATAGGGAATTTAGTTTTATATATAACTTTGAGATATCTTTTAGACTCAAATGGAGACATTGAGTAGAAAATGAGCTAAGTCTAGAAGTTAAAGGAAAGATTGATGCTGGATACACAAACTTGAGAGTCATTAAGACATGGATGACATTTAAATCCATGAGACTAAAAGAAACCATCAAGGAAGTGAACACAGAAAGTAGAGGAGCAAGGCCTGAGTTCTTATTGCACTCCATTGTGAGGAAGTAGGATAGAAGAGGAAAAATGAGTAGAGGAAATGCAGATCATCTGGTGAGACAGGAGAAAAACCCTGAAGGTTGGGGCGCATGGGTGGCTCAGCCAGTTGAGTGACTCTCTTTCTCTCTCAAAAATGAATAAACATTAAAACGAACAAACAAAACTCCAGAGGGTAACAAGGAGGTAAGTACTTTGAATGCTGCTGCCAGGTCCAGATACGGATTGAAAATGGGCCATGAGAATCAGCAATGTGTAGATAATTGGTGGTCCTAAAAAGTGCCATTTTATTAAAAAGAATTTTTTAACGTTTATTTATTTTTGAGAGACAGAAACAGAGCATGAGCCAGGGCGGGGCAGAGAGAAAGGGAGACACAGAATCTGAAGTAGGTTCTAGGCTCTAAGCTGTCAGCACAGAACCCGATGCAGGGCTCGAACATGAACTGCGAGATCATGACCTGAGCTGAAGTTGGACACTTAACTGACTGAGCCACGCAGGCGCCCCTAAAAAGTGAAATTTTAATAAAATGATTGGGGAAAAAAAAAATCCCTGCCTGAAAAGTGCATTTAAGAGAGCAGAAATAAAGGAATCTGAGATGGTTGGATACATACTATGCTTTAAAGAAGTTTTTGCTACAAAAGGAGAAATTGATTGACAGAGGTGAGATCATGAGAAGTATTTTTAAAGAGAAAAGAAGTAACAGTGTGCTTACATGCTAATAGATACGACCCAGCAGAGAAGGGAAAAGTGATGATGTAGGAAAGAGAGGCAAACTGCTTAAGTGATGATCTTGAGTAGGCGAGAGGCAATAGGGTGCAAAATACAAAGTGCAGGTACTGACTTTAAGATAGAACCCTTCCCTATCAACCCCACAGCTCATGTGTAGACAACAGTTTGCAAGGCAAAGTCAAACTGATGCTGGTAGATGGGTTCACGTCGTCATGGGATTCCACGGAAATTCTTTCATATTTGTTTCAACTTCCTGAGAAGTAGGATGTATCCTACCTTGTTAAGGGGATCAGATGAGAGAGAAGGGGATACTGGAGGTTTGAAGAGAGAAAAGTGTGAGACAGTCATCTGGAAGGCTGGGGGAATGGGAAGACTAGGGAAACACAGTACAACTGTGGGATTCCATAAGGTAACACTTGCAATTTTGTGGTGAGAAATTTAAAATGAGATCCATCAGCATGTTTGCTTTTTTTTTTTCAGCTGGGTTCAGCTGCATAGGTAAGAAGTAAAACTGGTGGGACGGTAGATTTAACCAGAGTTGTGGTTTTACCAAACAAATTATGAGGGGGGCAGCAAAGCTAAAAGTATACACAAGGGAGTGATTATGATTGACCATGCAATTTCAGCTAAATAAGAGGAATGAAAAAGAGATGAAGGTGGACAATGTTGAGATCCCACTGGCAGAAGAAAATCGAAGAATTATTGGACACTTGATACCAGAGGAAGTGAGGTGGCAAGACAGGAAACAATAATCAGACAGTGGTAATGAGAAAACTGAGATTATGGAGGGATTACACATTATCACTAATTATAAGGTACAGGGTATGACCATGGGGATGAGTGGCTGAAATCTAGCAGAAGACAAGATCAATGGAGAAGAGTTCAAGAAACTGGTAGGCAAGGATATCCAAATCACCAAGAATTTAGATAAGAGTAGTATTGAAAAGAGCCAATAGTGTGCCAGGATCCAAAACTGTTGAGAAACAAGAAGAAATGATAGCAACAATGAAGGGTAGTGGATGATATCATAAGATTCAAAACTAGGGTTTTGGGGAAGATGAAGAATGGTCTGGAACAGCACTGAGGAGCACCGCCTCTGGGCTAAGTGTACTTCTAAAGCCTGTGGGAGTAAAAATAGCCATCACTTGAGAAGCCTGCACAAGTAGCATTAGGGGAGAACCAGATTTCTTTCAGAGCCAAAGCTGATGAGGAAAAGTGCTGATTGTCCTTTGGCACACATACTGCAGGTTAACCAAGAATCACAGGCTTAACAGCACAGTCAATTTAAATCCTGTGCTCTCTGAAGTGGGTTGAAAATAGAAAATTCATTTAACAGTCACAGTTCCCTCAAGACTTAAGGGAAAAAATAGGTTTTCGTTTTGAACACCTTAATGTTTCTGGTGAATGATCTATTAGTAAAAAATATTTAAACAAGTAAGAATTTAATCATCTATGGATGATGTCTGTCTGGTCATTAGGCAAATCAACATAATCAAAAGTCCTGAAAATATGGGAAAGGGATCTTTTTAATAAATAGCGCAAAAAAGAAAAAAAACAATCCTCTATACAAAAAATAACTCAAAATGCATCATAGACCTGAATATAAGCACTGAAACTATAAAACTTCTAAAGGAAAATGTAGAAGAAAATCTTAAGTGACCTTGGCTTTGCTAAACATTTCTTAATAGAATAAACAAAAAACAAAAGACAAAAAACAGGGCATCTGGCTGGCTCAGTCAGTGGAGTATACAACTCTTGATCTTCAGGGTTGTGGGTTCTGGCGCCATACTGGGTATAGATATTACTTAAAAACAAAACCTTTAAAAACATAAAAAAAAAACATGAAAGAAAAATAAATTAGATTTTATCAAAATTGAAAACTTTTGCCTCTCAAAGACACTATTAGGAAAACGAAAAGGGAAGCCACAAATTGGGAGAAAATATTTTAAAATATATATCTGAAAAAGGACTTGTATTTAGAATATAAAGAACTCTAAATTCAGTAATACAAACAATCTAAATAAACAACAGGCAAAAGATTACGGGAAACCATTCACCAAAAAAAGATATACAGATGGCCTGAAATGATGCTCGACATCATTTAGTGATTATAGAAATTACTTAAAAATAAAATCTTAAAAAACACCCCACAAAACACTGACCTTACAAGTGATGGTGAAACTGTGGTGCAATAGGAACATTCATACACTGCTTGTGGGACCACAAATGGCACATCCACTTTGGAAACACTTTGGCAGTTTCTTAAATATTAAACACACACTTAGTTAGAGAGGAAGCCAAACCATAAGAGACTCTTAAAAACTGAGAATAAACTGAGGGTTGATGGAGGGGTAGGAGGGAGGGGAAAGTGGGTGATGGGCACTGAGGAGGGCACCTGGTGGGATGAGCACTGGGTGTTGTACGGAAACCAATTTGACAATAAATTTCATGTAAAAAAATATATATTAAACACACACTTAACCATATGTTCCAGCCATTCCACTCTTAGGCAGGATTTTACTTGAGGGAAATGAAAGCATATTTCCATACAAAGATTTGTACACTAATGTTCAGAGCTGCTTTATTTGTAACAGTCCTAAACTAAAATAACCCACATGTTCATCAGCAGATGAATGGATGAACAGATCATGGTATATCCATACAATGAAATATGTATGAACTATTACAGGCAATAATATGAATGAATTTTAAAATAATTATATTGCATGAAAGAAGCCATACCTTCTCCCTCAAATAAGAGAATATATTGTGTGAGTCCACGTATATAAATTTCTAGAAATTGGTAATTAATCTATAGTGATGGAAAGCAAACCAGTGGTTGCCTAGAGATGGGAGAGGGGTGGAAAAAGGAAGGACTGAAAAACTTTTTGAGTGATTGACACATTCATTATCTTGACTGTGGTGATAGTTTCACAGGTATCTACTTAGGTGAAAATTTAACAAATGCTATACTTTAAAAATGTACAATTTACTATATGTCAATTTCATCTCATTGAAGCTGCAGAAAAGGGGAGGGAAGTACTAGAAAGAAATGAGCTATCAAGTCACAGGGAGAAATCTTAAAGGCAATATTGCTACGTGAAATAAGCCAATCTGAAAAGACAACATATGATTATGATTCCAATTACCTGACACTCTGGAACAGGCAAAACTATGGAGACAGTAAAAAAGATCAGGGGTTGCTGGGAGTCTGTCTAGGGGGAAGGAGGGATGACTAGGTGCAGCAAAAGGGATTTTTAGGACAGTAAAACTCCTCTGTATCTACACGTATCTACAGTGAACTTTAATGTAAATTAGGGACTTTAGGGGTGCCTGGGTGACTCAATTGGTTAAGCAACCAACTCCTGATATTGGCTCAGGTCATGATCTCACGGTGGTGAGATCAAGCCCTGCATCGGGGCTCTGTGCTGACAGCTTGGAGCCTGCTTGGGATTCTCTCTCTCCCTTATCTCTCTGCCCCTCCCTTGCTCACACTATAAATTTATAAAAGAAATTAAGAAACTTAAAATAAATTTGGGGGCACCTGGGTGGCTCAGTCAGCCAACTTCAGCTCAGGTCATGATCTCACGGTCCATGAATTTGAGCCCCACATCGGGCTCTGTGCTGACAGCTCAGAGCCTGGAGCCTGCTTTGGATTCTGTCTCCCTCTCTCTTCTGCCCTTCCCCAGCTCACAGTCTCTCTGTCTCTCAAAAATAAACAAACATAAAAAAAATTGTTTTTAATAAAAAAATAGAAAATAAATAAATTAGGGACTTTGGGTGATAATGATGTGTCAGCACAGGATCATCAATTGCAACACATGTAGCACTCTGGTATGGGATGCTGATAGTGGGGGAAGCTCTGTGTATAGTGGGGCAAGAAGTATGTGGGAATTTGCCATACTTTTCTCTCAATCTGTAAAAACTTTTTTTAAAGTAGTAAAATATACATAAAATTTGTCACGTAAACTATTTAAAGTGTGTGGTTCAGTGGTATCAAGTGCACTCACATTGTTGTGCAACCATCACTAACATCCATCCCCAGAACTTTTTCATCATCCCATTTGGAAACTCTTTTCCACTCAATTTTGCTGTTAAACCAAAACTTTTCTTAAAAAAACGTGTCTTTTAAAGAGGGGGGACATGAACCTATATGGACAAAAAAAGAGAAAGAAGACAACAGCAACAAAATTTTAGAAGCTGGAAAGCAGATTAATAGGAAATGATTTAAAAGACTAAAGAGAGAAAAAAATTACAGTGACAAGAAACATACTTACATCCATTTATATTTGCTAACATTTCTACTTAAACTACAGAAAGATACAGTTTTTCACTTACCAGCTCAGATAAAATGAAAAGATTTGCAATTTGCAATGCAACTCTCTGCCTGGCACCCACCTTTTTGGCTTTCCTCATACCTTTCTGGCACTTCTGCTGTTTGAGGTTCCAACCAAGAATTAAATGTCAAAGTTCTTCAAGGCTCAGGCTACACATATTTTCTTCTTATGCTGTACTATTCCCCAAGTGACTTAATCCACAATAATGTCTTCAATAAGAGATAGCCAAATTGATTCTGGACTTCTACCCTTTTGATCTATATGATCTATTGCGAACTTGGCATTTTCTCTTACGTCTCAACACCAAAGTCAGTGTCCCCCAAACTAAACTCATGATACATCCAGCACTCCTCCATAGCAGATCACCCTTCAACATTCCCACATCAGTCATTTGCACCTTCTTCTATGTATTTGCTTAAGTTAGAAACTTAAAAGTCAATTTTGATACCTCCCATATCAATCATCAACATTTGCCTTTCTCTACTATTTTGAGTTCACCCACTTGTCTTCATCTCCTTCACTACCTTCTATTTTTTTTTTTTTAATGTTTATTTATTTTTGAGACAGAGAGAGACAGAGCATGAACGGGGGAGGGTCAGAGAGAGGGAGCCACAGAATCTGAAACAGGCTCCAGGCTCTGAGCTGTCAGCACAGAGCCCGACGCGGGGCTCGAACTCACGGACCGCGAGATCATGACCTGAGCCGAAGTCGGCCACTTAACCGACTGAGCCACCCAGGTGCCCCTCCTTCACTACCTTCTAATCCAAAGTACCATAATCTCCCTTCTGATTTACTACAAATTTCTTTCCAATTGATCATCCCTCATCATTATGGCCTCTTCTAATTTATTTTACACCTGCAGAATATTTTCAAGATGTAAACCTGACTAGAATTCAAATAAAACCTTAAAAAAAAAAAAAAAAAAAAGAGGGCCATCTGGGTGGCTCAGTTGGTTAAGCGTCCAACTTTGGTTCAGGTCATAATCTTGAGGTTCGTGGTTTCAAGCCCCACATTGGGCTCTGGGCAGACAGCTCAGAGCCTAGAGCCTGCTTCAGATTCTATGTCTCCCTCTCTCTCTGCTGCTCCCCCACTCATTCTTTCTCTCTCTCCCTTGTTCTCACTCTCTCTCAAAAATAAACATTAAAAAAGAAAGAAAGAAAGAAAGAGAGGAGCTCCTGGGTAGTTCAGTCAGTTGAGTGTCCGACTCTTGATTTCAGCTCAGGTCATGATCACAGGATTGTGGGATTGAGCCCTGCATTAGTCTCCATGCTGAGCCTGATTCTCTCTCTGTGTCCCTCTCCCCTTCTTGCATGCACACACCCTCTCTAAAAAAAAAAAAAAATTAAAATAAATAAATAAAAATTTTAAAAAATAAAGAAAACCGGTGCAGCCACTCTTGGACAACAATACGGAGATTCCTCAAAAAGTTAAAAATAGAACACCCTGGGGTGCCTGGGTGGCTCAGCTGGTTGATACTCTGACTTCAGCTTAGGTCATGATCTCGTGGTTCGTGAGTTCTAGCCCCACGTTGGGCTCTGTGCTGGCAGCTCAGAGCCTGGAGCCTGCTTCGGATTCTGTGTCTCTCTCTTTCTCTCTCTCTCTCTGCCCCCTCTCCCGCTCACATTCTCTCTTTCAAAAATGAATAAATGTTAAAAAAAAAAAAAACACCACCCTATGATCTAGCAATCACACTACTGCTGTTTACCCAAAGAATACAAAAATACTAATGCAAAGGGATACATGTACCCAATGTTTATAGCAGCATTATCTACAATAGCCCAGACTTGGAAGCAACCCAATATCCACTGAATGGATAAAGACAATATGGTGCACATTGAGATACACACACACACACACACACACACACACACACACACACACACAGTGCAATACTACTCAGACACAAAAAATTATGAAATCTTATTATCTGCAACAATATGGATGGAACTGAAGTGTATTATGCCAAGAGAAATAAGCCAGAGAAAGACAACTACCACATGATTTCACTTATGTGTGGAATTTAAGAAACAAAACAAACCAGCAAAGGCACCAAAAAAAAAAAAAAAAAAAAAAAAGAGAAAAAGGGAAAAAAAAAAAGAGACTTAACTATAAAGAACAAACTGATGGCTACCAGAGGGGAGGAGTGAAATGGGTTAAATAGGTGATGGGGATTAAGGAGCGCAGTTGTGATGAGCACCAGGTAATGTACAGAAGTACTGAATTACTATACTGTACACCTGAAACAAATATAACACTACGTTAACTAACTATAATTTTTTTTAAAAAGTTTAAAAAAATGTAAATCTGACTGTTAACCCTTCCCTGACCCCAAATCCCTCAATTGCTTTTCACAGCCCTTGGAATAAAGACATGAGGCCCTACGTGATCTGGCAACATCTATCCTTCCAATCTCATTTTGTAACATGCTCCCCTGTCTCTGCTTTAATCACTCAAACCCTCTCTCCGTGGTGGTGTTCACCATGCTCCATCAGCCTATGAGGCCTCAGTGTATGCTCTTCCACATGCTAAGAAATCTGTTACCAATCATATTGCAGATTTAATTTCTTTATTCAGGTAAATGTTTGCGTCTTCTTTGATTAAGTTAAATAAGCCTCTTTACAAACTTTCATAACATTGTGTATTTTTGCCCTGGAGCACTGGTTATAATAGCAATTTTGTTTTCATAGTTATTTAAACTCTGTTTTTCCTAAGGCTATAAACTCTCTGAAGGTACCTGCCCTGTGGGTTGTAGCTTACCCTTGTATCACCAGTGCTGGACACAAAGTAGCCATTCAATAAATACCACAGGGACAAGGAGGAACTGAACTTCCTTGAAATCATACATATTATACAGTTATTAAAAATAAATAACATGCAACAATATGAATGAATCTCAGCCGTTATGTTGAGTGAAAGAAGTCAGACACAAGAGTACATACTGTATGATTCCATTTATAAGATGCCCAAGAACAGAGAAAACTAATTAGTGGTGTAGATGTCACAATCATGACTATTTGGGGGCAAGGGTTATTGATTAGGAAGGGTCATGAGGGAACCATCTGGGTGGTGGTTACTTAGATGTGTATACACACACAAATACATACAACATGTACATACACAAATTCATTTTTATTATGCTTTTCTGTGTATGTTATACCACAACAATAGGAAAAACAGAAGGCACTTTGTGGGAAAAAGGTAAAAAAAAAAAAAACCTAAGTTCTGATGAAAAATATGCCTACAAGACTTTGGTAAATTAAAATACTGTATGTTATGATCTTGGTTTGGTAAAACAATATACACATACAGTCCTTCTGGTTTCTGCAGTGACAGAAATCCTACCCTAATTAACTTAAAAAATCCATTTAGTGACATATACTTGGAAAGCTTAGCTTCACTGAAACTCTCTAGACCATTCAACTTCTAAAACTTATTAGGGCATCACTCAGAGGTGACCATGAAAATCACAAACTCACTCTTCTCAGAGTGCTAAAACCAAGCCTGATCCGAGGTTTCAAATGAGCCCTCTCACACTCCATCAAGAAGTCTATGCGCCTATGTATCTGGAGAGATGTGTCACGTAGTTCTGGAAGAAAGTGACAGCAAGCTAGTTTTCAAGCATGAGTCCCCAGTACTAAAGGCACACTGATAGATTCTCTGAAATGCAGGCATCTGAACTGCTTTTCAGATGGGCAACTCTACATAGTCCACTGCAAAGTGAACAACAGCAAAAATTCATTTACTGATGATATTAATTCTTAACACAACTGCAGGAAATCCCATTTATTGATATGCAAATCTCTAATATCATGAGGCCTCAAAGTGCTCAGTGCTTCAAAGACAAAAGTATCTCCCTATGGGGAGCCTGGGTGGCTCAGTCAGTAGAGGTTTGACTTCGGCACAGTTCAAGAGTTCAAGCACTGCTTCGGGCTCTGTGCTGACAGCTCAGAGCCTGGAGTCTGTTCAGATTCTGTGTTTCCCCCTCTTTCTGCCCCTCCCCTGCTCGCTCGTGTGCACTCTCTCACTCACTCTCTCTCAATAATAAACAAAACAAAATTTTTAAAAAAAAGTATCTCTCTCAAATCACATCAAACCTAATGATTTTTTAAATTTACATGTTATGATTTATTTGAAAATTTCCCAGATCAAAAGGTGAAGATAGCCATACAACATCAGTTTTACAACTACTATGTTTTCAAGTACTTAGAAGGAAAGAATCAGGTATGTTTTGTATATCCCAAACAAGTATGTCCTTCATTCAGTCATTCAGTAGACATGAGTACCCATGATGCAAACTGAATCTTGAAAAACTTATATTTGTGACCTACATAGGGCATTTTCATATGATTCAACCAAAAACCAAACACTGTGCTAGGATACAACTGTGAACAAAACAAATTCCCTGCCTCTGTGTGGAGCTTACACTGTGTGTGAGTGAGTGTGTGTGTGTATGTGTGTGTCTGTGTGTACACGGATGTG